>NW_022589718.1:5351457-5453035 GCF_004348235.1 Phoca vitulina
AAAGAAAGAAAGAAAGAAAGAAAGAAAGAAAGAAAGAAAGAAAGAAAAGAAAGAAAAGAAAAGAAAACTATAGGCCAATATCTCTCATGGACATAGATGCAAAAATTCTCAACAAAATATTAGCAAACAACATTCAACAACACACTTAAAAATTTATTCAGGATGGCCAAGTGGGATTTATTCTGGGGATGCAAGGATGGTTCAATATTCCCAAATTAATCATTGTGATAACACATTAGCAAAATGAAAGATTAAAATAATATGATCACCTCAATAAATGAAGAAAAAGCATTTAATATTCAACATCAGTTCATCATAAAAACTCTCAACCCACAGTTAACATCATACTCAATATTGAAAAACCAAGAGCTTTCCCTCTAAGACCAAGAACAAGACAAGGATGTCTACTCCCACTACTTTTATTCAACATAGTACTGGAAATCTCAGTCACAGCAATCAGACAAGAAAAAAAACAAGAAGGCACCAATATTGGTCACTATTTGCAGATAACAAAATACT
Organism: Phoca vitulina; assembly: GCF_004348235.1. Classification (NCBI taxonomy): domain Eukaryota; kingdom Metazoa; phylum Chordata; class Mammalia; order Carnivora; family Phocidae; genus Phoca; species Phoca vitulina. The sequence continues at coordinate 5,351,977 of NW_022589718.1, forward strand.
ATACATATAAAACCCTGAAGACTCCACCAAAAAACACTGAAGGAAAAAATGAATTCAGTAAAATTGTAAGATACAAAATTAATACCCAGAAATCAGTTCTGTTTCTATACTAATTACAAGGTAGCAGAAAGAGCAATTAAAAAAACAATCCCATGATAATTGCACCCCTTCCCCCAAAAAAATCTAGGAATAGCCTCAACCAAGTTGGTGAGAGACCTATACTCTGTAAACGATAAAACGCTGATGAAAAAAATTGAAGACAACACAAATAAACAAATAAATAAATGAAGATATTCCACCACAGACAGGCAAGATGGCGGAGGAGTGGGGGACTCCATTTCAACCAGTCCCCTGAATTTAGCTGGATATCTACCAAGCCAGTCTGAACACCCATGAAATCAGCCTGAGATGTAAGATTATACGTCTGGATCTCTTCTGGGGGCAGAGGATGTTCAGTCAAGAAGTACAAAGGGTGGAGTTGGGATTGTTCCAAAAGGTATCAGAGGATAAACAGAAGGGGGAGGGGCCCACCTGAAGCTACCCACTGGAAAGTAAAATAATACCCCAGTGCAAAAGCGTCCTGAACCTGGGCACCAGCAACAGCTTGCAGAGCAGTGGTGGTGGGACGAGAAGCACCCAATAACAGCACTCCAACAGAATCCAGGAGCTTAAGGGGCAAACACCAGGACCAGGGTGGCTGCTTGTGTGGAACTGTGCTTGCAGACCTGGGGGCTGGTGGTGGCTGCAGCTGACGCTGACACCCACCCAGACGGGGATCACTCAGGTTTTGGAGGCACAGGGGGTAGAGACAAGGGGGGGCCTGGGTTGACCAGAGGATCACTGGGGGTGTGCACCACCTGTGGGAGGTTGCGGTTTTCAGCTGGGCTCACAGATGGGGAGACCGTGTGTACTGGAGGGTTCAGAGAGGAGCAGAGTGTGGCTTCTCTCCTCTGGTGCAGACTTCTGGGTGCGGACATTTTCCTTTGCCCTGACCCTCCAAAAAGGTATGAAAAGCCCTCACAGAACAAAAGCCCAAAAACTGGTTTCCACAGAGCCCAGCCCCTTGATAGGGGGCAGGGCAACTCCACTGAAGCAGGAGTGCCTGAAAAACAATGTGGCAGGCCCCTCCCCCAGAAGACAAGCTGGAAGAACAAGAAGACGACAACCCAAGGGTTCTCATAAAACTGTAAAACCTGAACACCAGGGGGAAATAGTATACTGAACTCCTGGTGTTGCCTCATGGCCTGTGTATTTCTTAGATACAACTTTTTTATTCTTTCTCATGTTTTTTTTTTTACCTACTTAGCATTTCAACTAGATGCTTAATACAACATATTCCATAGAAACTTTTTAACTTCTGCTTCACACGTATACTTTTTTTCTCTTTTTCTTTTTTCTATATATATATAGATATAGATATAATCTTAAAGGTGGTACTTTTTTCCCTATTCAATACTACCTTTATATATATACCAGTTTTAATTTCCCTGTAACTCTGGGAAGTAGTGTTCTCTAACAAAGAGTACAAAATACACCCAGTTAGAACTGAAACACACTACCTCACCACATTAAGAGATTATAGCGCCCCCCTCCCCCCTTTTTCCTCTAACTTTATAAATCTTATTCTTGGGTTGCATTTTCGCTGGGTTTTCTTGGTGGTGGCTTCCGATCGCTCTGAACGTTCCCAGGGTGCACCTTGCCTGGATTGTGGTTGATATTTTCAACTCTATACATTCCCTCAACCACCCGACAACAGAATGACTAGGAGGAGGAACTCCCAACAAAGAAAAGAACCAGAGACAATGGCCTCTCCCGCAGACCTAATGGATATGGATATAAGCAAGATGTCAGAAACAGATTCCAGGATAACAGTTTTGAAGACAATAGCTAGGCTGGAGAAACCCATTAACGGCAACATAGATTCTCTAAGGGCAGAAATGAGAGCTAATCAGGCCTAACTTAAAAATGCTATTAATGAAATGCAATCTAAGCTAGACACTCTAACAGCTAGGGTAAACAAGGCAGAAGAACAAATTAGTGATCTAGAAGACAAACTGATAGAAAGGAAGGAACAGGAGGAGGCCTGGAACAAACACCTTAAAATCCATGAAAACAGAATTAGAGAAATAAACGATGCCATGAAACATTCCAATGTCAGAATTATTGGGATTCCTCAGTGGTGGAGAGATAGAGAGGATGAGAAGATATATTTGAGCAAATCATAGCTGATAAAGTCCCTAATCTGGGGAATAAAACAAGTATTCATGTCCCAGAGGCAGAGAGGACCCCTCCCAAGATCAAGGAGAACAGACCAACACCCCAGCATGTAATAGTAAAACTCACAAATCTTAGAACCAAGGAAACCATCTTAAGGGCAGTTAGGGGGAGGAGATTCCTTACGTACACAGGGAGGAACATCAGAATAACGTCAGACCTATCCACAGAGACCTGGCAAGCCAGAAAGGCCTGGCAAGACATATTCAGGGTACTAAATGAGAAGAACATGCAGCCAAGGATACTTTATCTGGCAAGGCTGTCATTTGAATGGATGGAGAGATGCAGAGCTTCCAAGACCGGCAGAAACTAAAAGAATATGTGACCACTAAGCCAGCCCTGCAAGAAATATTAAGGGGGCTTCTTAAAAGGAGAAAGACCCCAAGAGTGATATAGAACAGAAATTTACAGAGACAATCTATAGAAACAAGGACTTCACAGGCAACATGATGACAATAAATTCATATCATTCAATAATCACTCTCAACGCGAACTGCCTAAATGTTCCCATAAAATGGCACAGGGTTGCAGATTGGATAAAAAGACATGATCCAGATCCATCTTCCATGCCAACAGACCTCAAAAGAAAGCTGGGGTAGCAATTCTCATATCAGACAAATTAGATTTTAAGCTAAAGACTGTAGTTAGAGATACAGAAGAACACTGTATCATTCCTTTTTTTTTTTTTTCTTTTTTTAGGACACTATATCATTCTTAAAGGGTCTTTCCAACAAGAAGATCTAACAATTGTAAATATCTATGCCTCCAACATGGGAGCAACCAATTACATAAGCCAACTGTTAACCAAAATAAAGAGACATATTGATAATAATACGTTAATAGTAGGAGACCTCAATACTCCACTCTCAGCAATAGACAGATCATCTAAGCAGAAAATGAACAAAGAAACAAGAGCTTTGAATGACACACTGGACCAGATGGACCTCATAAATATATGCAGAACATCCCACCCTAAAACAACAGAATACTCATTCTTCTTGAGTGCACATGGAACTTTTTTCAGAATAGACCACATACTGGGTCAGAAATCAGGTCTCAACTGATACCAAAAGATTGAGATTATTCAGTGCATATTCTCAGACCATAATGCTTTAAAAATGGAACTCAATCACAAGAAAAAGTTTGGAAGAAATTCAAACACTTGAAAGCTAAAGACCATCATGCTTAAGAATGTTTGGGTCAACCAGGAAATCAAAGAAGAACTTAAACAATTCATTGAAACCAATGAGAACAAAAACACATTGGTCCAAAACCTATGGGATACTGCAAAGGCAGTCCTAAGGGGGAAATACATACCTATCCAAGCCTCACTCAAAAAATTAGAAAAATCCTGAATATACAAACTATCTTTACACCTTAAAGAACTGGAGAATCAACAACAAATTAAGCCTAACCCACGCATGAGAAGGGAAATAATTAAGATTAGAGCAGAGATCAATGAATTAGAAACCAGAAATACAGTAGAACACATCAACGAAACTAGAAGCTTGTTCTTTGAAAGAATTAATAAGATTGATAAACCATTGGCCAGACTTATCCAAAAGAGAAGAGAAAGGACCCAAATTAATAAAATTATGAATGAAAGGGGAGAGATCATGACTAACACCAAGGAAATAGAAACAATTATCAGAAATTATTATCAACAACTATATGCCAATAAATTAAGCAACCTGGAAGAAATGGATGCCTTCCTAGAAACCTATAAACTACCAAGACTGAAACAGGAAGAAATTAACAACCTGAATAGACCAATAACCAGTAACGAGATTGAAGCAGTGATCAAAAACCTCCCAAAAAACAAGAGTCCAGGGCCTGATGGATTCCCTGGGGATTCTACCAAACATTCAAAGAAGAAATAATACCTATTCTCCTGAAGCTGTTTCAAAAAATAGAAACAGAAGGAAAACTTCCATACTCATTCTATGAGGCTAGCATTAACTTGATTCCCCAAACCACACAAAAACCCCATCAAAAAGGAGAATTTCAGAATATCCCTGATGAATATGGATGCCAAAATTCTCAACAACATCCTAGCTAATAGGATCCAATGGTACATTAAAAGGATTATACATCACGACCAGGTGGAATTTAATCCTGGGATGCAAGGGTGGTTCAACATTCGCAAATCAATCAATGTGATAGAACACGTTAATAAGAGGAGAGAAGAGAAATATATGGTCCTCTCAATTGATGCAGAAAAAGCATTTGACAAAATACAGCATCCTTTCCTGATTAAAACTCTTCAGAGTATAGGGATAGAGGGAACATTCCTTAATTTCATAAAAACCATCATGAAAAGCCTACAGTGAATATCATTCTCAATGGGTAAAAGCTGAGAGCCTTTCCCTTAAGATCAGGAACACGATAAGGATGCCCACTCTCACCACTATTATTCAACATAGTACTAGAAGTCCTAGCAACAGCAATCAGACAACAAAAAGAAATAAAAGGTATTCAAATTGGCAAAGAAGACGTCAAAATCTCTCTCTTTGCAGATGACATGATACTTTATGTGGAAAATCCAAAAGACTCCACCCCCAAATTACTAGAACTCATACAGCAATTCAGTAATGTGGAAGGATACAAAATCAATGCACAGAAATCAGTTGCTTTCCTATACACTAACAGTGTAACTGTAGAAAGAGAAATTAGGGAATCGATTCCATTTACAATAGCACCAAAAACCATAAGGTACCTTGGAATAAACCTAACCAAAGAAGTAAAGGATCTACACTCTACAAACTACAGAACACTTATGTAAGAAATTGAAGAAGACACAAAAAGATGGAAAAATATTCCATGCTCATGGATCAGAAGAATAAACATTGTTAAAATGTCTATGCTGCCCAGAGCAATCTGTAATTTCAATGCCATCCCGATCAAAATATCAATGGCATTTTGCAAAGCGCTGGAACAAACAGTTCTAAAATCTGAACCAGAAAAGACCCCAAATTGCCAAGGAAATGTTGAAAAAGAAAAATGAAGCTGGGGGGCATCATGTTGCTTGATTTCAAGCTATATTACAAAGCTGTAATCACCAAGACAGCATGGTATTGGCACAAAAACAGACACATAGATCAATGAACAGAATAGAGAGCCCAGATATGGACCCTCAACTCTATGGTTAACTAATCTTCGACAAAGCAGCAAAAAATATCCAATGGAAAAAAGCCTCTTCAATAAATGGTGCTGGGAAAATTGGACAGCTATATACAGAAGAATGAAACTCGACCATTCTCTTACACCAAACACAAAGACAGACTCTAGATGTGAGACAGGAATCCATCAAAGTCCTAGAGTAGAATATAGGCAGGAACCTCTTTGACATAGGCCACAGCAAATTCTTTCAAGACATGTTTCCAAAAACAAGGGAATCAAAAGCGAAAATGAACTTTTAGAACTTCATCAAGATAAAATCTTCTTCACAGCAAAGGAAACAGTCAACAAAACAAAGAGGCAACCCATGGAATGGGAGAAGATATTTGCAAATGACCCTACAGATAAAGGGCTGATTTCCAGGGGAAGGAGCAAGATGGCAGAGGAATAGGAGACCTGGATTTCCTCTGGTCCCAGGAATTCAGCTGGATAGGGATCAAACCATTCTAAACACCTAGGAACTCAACAGGAGATTGAAGAAAAGAATAGCAACAACTCTCTGAACAGAAAAGCGACCACTTACTGGAAGGTAGGACGTGCGGAGAAGTGAATCTGAGGCAATATTTGGAAGGATAGACGGCGGGCGAGGGGGCCTCCAATGGCCGCTTCTGGCAAGTGATAGAGCTGCAGAGAACAAAACTGGAACTTTTAGAAGTCGGCTCCGCTGAGGGAGGTCACTCCAGTGGCTAAGCGGGGGGTGGAACCCTTGCTGGGACAGTGTGGTCTCAGGACCCTCGGGGTCACAGAAAGACCAGGGGTGCCTGAGTGTGGCAGAGCTCCCAGGTATTGGAAGAGGGAAGCCGGCTGCAGAGACGGAGCCAAGGAGTGGGCTCTCAGATTGGGGTTGCCATAAACCGTGATCCGCGGCACAGTCGGGCCACTGCTCCTCCAGCAGGGACCCAACAAGTGGCAGATCCAGGGAGACTCCCCTTCCTCCCCCAGGAGGAGTGGCATGGGAGCGCACCGCAGGGATCTGCTGGGTTTGGAGACTCCACACCGAGTCGGGTGCCAGAGATAGAAACGCTTGGTCACAGGCCGGGTGAGCACGGAGTGCGACCAGAGACCAGGGAGACGGAGTGACTGACTGCTTTTCTCTGGGGGCTCACTGAGGAGTAGGGCCCTGAGTTCTCAGCTCCTCCAGCGCGGAGATTGGGAGGCTGCCTTTTCACTCTCATCCATCAAAGCTGTACTGAAAGCTTGCAGGGAACAAAAGCTCCCGAGAGCAAACCCAAGCAGATTGCTTAGCACGGACAGCAAGGGCGGGGCAATTCCGCCTCCAGCAAAGACATTTGGGAACCACGGCAACAGGCCCTTCCCCCAGAAGATCAGCAAGAACAGCCAGGCAAGTCCAAGTTTACTGATCAATGAGAATGGCAGAACTCCAGCACTAGGGGAATACTGCACATAGAATTCATGGCTTTTTCCCCATGATTTTTTAATCTTTCAAAGTTAATTTTTTTTAACTTTTTCTTTTTTTTTTTAATTTTTCTTTTTCCCTTTCTCAACCAACATCAATCCCTTTTTTACAAAATCTTTTTGATTTTTCATTTTTAGAGTCATATTCTATTGCTTCATAGTAGTTAACCTTATTTTTGATATATATATATAAGTTGTTCTCTCTTTAAAATTTTGGGATACAGTTTCTTCTAACAGATTAAAATATACCCTAAATCTCTAGTGTATGGCATTGCCCTAGTCTCCTGCCTGATAACATTCTCTCCCCTTTTTTTTTAAATCCTCTTCTTTCTTTTTTCAACGAACTTCTTATCAATTCCATTTAAAAAATCTTTTATGATTTTCATCTTTACAGTCATATTCCATCCCTTCATCATATTACCCTTAATTTGTACATATATAAGTTTTTCTTTCTTTAAAATTTTGTGAGACACTTTCTTCTAACAGACAAAAATACGCCCAAAACCTAGTGTGTGGCACTGACCTATGCACCAGCCTGATCATATTTGATCATATTCTGTTTTTTTGTTTGTCTTGTTTTTGTTTGTTTGTTTTTATCTTTTTCTTTTTCTTTTTTTTTTTTTTCCTTTTTTCTTTCTTTCCCTTTCTTTTCCCCTGGTTTCAGGTCTTTTCTGATATATTTAGTGTATATTTTCTGGGGTGTTGTTACCCTGTTACCATTTTGTACTCTCATTCATCTATTCTCCTCTGGACAAAATGAAAAGATGCAAAAAATCACCTCAAAAAAAAGAACAAGAGGCAGTACTGACTGCCAGGGACCTAATCAATATGCACATTGGTAAGATGTCAGAACTAGAGTTCAGAATGATGATGTTAAAGATACTAGCTGGGCTTGAAAAACCATGGAAGTTATTAGAGAAACCCTTTCTGGAGAAATAAAAGAACTAATATCTAACCAAGTCGAAATCAAAAAGGCTATAAATGAGGTGCAATAAAAAACTGAGGCTCTAACTGCTAGGAGAAATGAGGCAGAAGAGAGATTAGTGATATAGAAGACCAACTGATGGAAAATAAAGAGGCTGAGAAAAAGAGAGATAAACAACTACTGGATCACGAGGGCAGAATTCGAGAGATAAGTGATACCATAAGACGAAACAACATTAGAATAATTGGGATCCCGAAAGAAGAAGAAACAGAGAGAGGGGCAGAAGGTATATTGGAGCAAATTATAGCAGAGAACTTCCCTAATTTGGGGAAGGAAACAGGCATCAAAATCCAGGGGCACAGAGAACCCCCTCAAAATCAATAAAAATAGGTCAACACCCCGACATCTCATAGTAAAACTTATGAGTCTCAGAGACAAAGAGAAAATCCTGAAAGCAGCTCGGAACAAGAGATCTGTAACCTACAATGGTAAAAACATTAGATTGGCAACAGACCTATCCATAGAGACCTGGCAGGCCAGAAAGCACTGGCATGATATCTTCAGAGCACTAAATGAGAAAAATATGCAGCCAAGAATACTATATCCAGCGAAGCTGTCATTGAAAATAGGAGAGATAAAAAGCTTCCAGGACAAACAAAAACTAAAGGAGTTTGCAAACACGCAACCAGCCCTACAAGAAATATTGAAAGGGGTCCTCTAAGCAAAGAGAAAGCCTAAAAGTAACATAGACCAAAAAGGAACGCAAATACTAAACAGTAACAGTCACCTTACAGGCAATACAATGGCACTAAATTCATATCTTTCAATAGGTACCCTGAATGTAAATGTGCTCAATGCCCCAATCAAAAGACACAGAGTATAAGATTGGATAAAAAAACAAGACCCAATGATATGCTGTCTGCAAGAGACTCATTTTAGACCCAAAGACACCCCCAGATTGAAAGTGAGGGGATGGAAAACCATTTACCATGCTAATGGACACCAAAAGAAAGCTGGGGTGGCAATCCTTATATCACACAAATTAGATTTTAAACCAAAGACTATCATAAGAGATGAGGAAGGACACTATATCCTACTTAAAGGGTCTATCCAAAAAGAAGATCTAACAATTGAAAATATCTATGCCCCTAACATGGGAGCAGCCAATATATAAGCCAATTAATAACAAAAGCAAAGAAACATCAACAACAATACAATAACAGTGGGGGACTATAACACTCCCCTCACTGAATTGGACAGATCATCTAAGCAAAAGATCAACAAGGAAATAAAGACTTTAAATGACACACTGGACCAAATGGACTTCACAGACATATTCAGAACATTTCATCCCAAAGCAACAGAATACACATTCTTCTCCAGTGCCCATGGAACATTCTCCAGAGTAGATCATATCCTCGGTCACAAATCAGGTCTCAACCAGTACCAAAAGACTGGGATCATTCCCCACATATTTTCAGACCACAATGCTTTGAAACTAGAACTCAATCACAAGAGGAAAGTCGGAAAGAACTCAAATACATGGATGCTAAAGTGCATCCTACTAAAGAATGAATGGGTCAGCCAGGAAATTACAGAAGAATTTAAAAAATTCATGGAAACAAATGAAAATGAAAATACAACTGTTCAAAATCTTTGGGATGCAGCAAAAGCAGCCCTAAGAGGAAAGTATATAGCAATACAAGCCTTTCTCAAGAAACAAGAAAGGTCTCAAATACACAACCTAAACCTACACCTAAAGGAGCTGGAGAAAGAACAGCAAATAAAGCCTAAACCCAGCAGGAGAACAGAAATAATAAAGATCAGAGCAGAAATCAATGAAATAGAAACCAAAAGAACAGTAGAACAGATCAACGAAACTAGGAGCTGGTTCTTTGAAAGAATTAACAAGATTGATAAACCCCTGGCCAGACTTATCAAAAAGAAGAGAGAAATGACCCAAATCAACAAAATCATGAATGAAAGCGGAGAGATCACAACCAACACCAAAGAAATACAAACAATTATAAGAACATATTATGAGCATCTCTATGCCAGCAAATTAGATAACCTGGAAGAAATGAATGTATTCCTAGAGATGTATCAACTACCAAAACTGAACCAGGAAGAAATAGAAAACCTGAACAGACCTATAACCGCTAAGGAAATTGAAGCAGTCATCAAAAATCTCCCAAAAAACAAGAGCCCAGGGCCAGATGGCCTCCCAGGGCAATTCCACCAAACATTTAAGAAGAATTAATACCCATTCTTCTGAAACTGTTCCAAAAAATAGCAATGGAAGGAAAACTTCCAAACTCGTTTTATGAGGCCACCATTACCTTGATCCCAAAACCAGACAAAGACCCCATCGAAAAGGAGAATTACAGACCAATTTCCTTGATGAACATGGATGCAAAAATTCTCACCAAAATACTAGCCAGTAGGATCCAACAGTACATTAAAAGGATTATTCACCACGACCAAGTGGGATTTATCCCTGGGCTGCAAGGTTGGTTCAACATCCGCAAATCAATCAATGTGATACAATACATGAATAAAAGAAAGAACAAGAACCATATGATCCACTCAATAGATTAGAAAAAGCATTTGACAAAGTACAGCATCCTTTCTTGATCAAAACTCTTCAGAGTATAGGGATAGAGGGTACATACCTCAATATCATAAAAGCCATCTATGAAAAACCCACAGCAAATACGATTCTCAATGGGGAAAAGCTGAGAACTTTCCCCCTAAGGTCAGGAACAGGGCAGGGATGTCCACTATCACCACTGCTATTCAACATAGTATTAGAAGTCCTAGCCACAGCAATCAGACAACAAAAAGAAATAAAAGGCATCCAAATCGGCAAAGAAGTCAAACTTTCACTCTTTGCAGATGATATGATACTTTATGTGGAAAACCCAAAAGACTCCACCCCAAAACTGCTAGAACTCATACAGGAATTCAGTAAAGTGGCAGGATAGAAAGTCAATGCACAGAAATCAGTGGCATTCCTATACACCAACAAGACAGAAGAAAGAGAAATTAAGGAGTTGATCCCATTTACAAATGCACCCAAAACGATAAGATACCTAGGAATAAATCTAACCAAAGAGGCAAAGGATCTGTACTCAGAAAACTATAAAATACTCATGAAAGAAATTGAGGAAGACACAAAGAAATGGAAAAACATTCCATGCTCATGCATTGGAAGAACAAATATTGTGAAGATGTCAATGCTACCTAGAGCAGTCTACACATTCAATGCAATCCCTATCAAAACACCATCAACTTTTTTCAAAGAAATGGAACAAATAATCCTAAAATTTGTATGGAACCAGAAAAGACCCCGAATACCCAGAGGAATCTTGAAAAAGAAAAGCAAAGCTGGTGGCATCACAATTCCAGACTTCCAGCTCTATTACAAAGCTGTCATCATCAAGACAGTATGGTACTGGCACAAAAACAGACACAGAGATCAGTGGAAGAGAAAAGAGAGCCCAGAAATGGACCCTCAACTATATGGTCAACTCATCTTTGACAAAGCAGGAAAGAATGTCCAATGGAAAAAAGACAGCATCTTCAACAAATGGTGTTGGGAAAATTGGACAGCCACATGCAGAAGAATGAAACTGGACCATTTCCTTACACCACACACAAAAATAGGCTCAAAATGGTTGAAAGACCTAACTGTGAGACAGGAGTCCATCAACATCCTAAAGGACAACACAGGCAGCAACCTCTTCGACCTCAGCCACAGCAACTTCTTCCTAGAAACATCGCCAAAGGCAAGGGAAGCAAGGGCAAAAATGAACTATTGGGACTTCATCAAGATAAAAAGCTTTTGCACAGCAAAGAAAGTCAACAAAACCAAAAGACAACTGACAGAATGGGAGAAGATATTTGCAAATGACATATCAGATAAAGGGCTAGTATCCAAAATCTTTGGATAATTACCCAGTAGTGCAATTGCTGGGTCGTAGGGTAGCTCTATTTTCAACTTTTTGAGGAACCTCCATACTGTTTTCCAGAGTGGTTGCACCAGCTTGCATTCCCACCAACAGTGTAGGAGGGTTCCCCTTTCTCCGTATCCCCGCCAACATCTGTCGTTTCCTGACTTGTTAATTTTAGCCATTCCGACTGGTGTGAGGTGGTATCTCATTGAGGTTTTGATTTGGATTTCCCTGATGCCAAGCAATGTTCAGCACTTTTTCATGTGTCTGTTGGCCATTTGGACGTCTTCTTTGGAAAAATGTCTGTTCATGTCTTCTGCCCATTTCTTGATTGGAACATTTGTTCTTTGGGTGTTGAGTTTAATAAGTTCTTTATAGATTTTGGATATGGATAAAGAAGATGTGGTATAGATATACAATGGAATATTATGAATATGAATATTATGCAGCCATCAAAAGGAATGAAATCTTGCTATTTGCAGTGATGTGGATGGAACTGGAGGGTATTATGCTGAGCGAAATAAGTCAATCAGAGAAAGACATGTATCATATGACCTCACTGATATGAGGAATTCTTAATCTCAGGAAACAAACTGAGGGTTCCTGGAGTGGTGGGGGGTGGGAGGGATGGGGCGGCTGGTTGATAGACATTGGGGAGGGTCTGTGCTATGGTGAGCACTGTGAATTGTGCAAGGCTGTTGAATCACAGACCGGTACCTCTGAAACATATAATACATTATATGTTTTAAAAAAAAAAGTAGAAGAAGATAGTCGGAGGGGAAGAATGAAGGGGGGAATCAGAGGGGGAGACAAACCATGTGAGACTATGGACTCTGAGAAACAAACTGAGGGTTCTAGAGGGGAGTGGGTGGGGGGATGTGTTAGCCTGGTGATGGGTATTAAGGAGGGCACATTCTGCATGGAGCACTGGATGTTATACGCAAACAATGAATCATGGAACACTACATCAAAAACTAATGATGTAATGAATGGTGATTAACATAACATAATAAAAAAAAAGGCTGATTTCCAAGATCTATAAAGAACTAAAACTCAACACTCCAAAAACAAATAATCAAGTCAAAAAATGGGCAGAAGACATGAACAGACACTTCTCCAAAGAAGACATACAGATGGCTAACAGACACATGAAAAAATGTTCATCATCATTAGCTATTGGGGAAATTCAAATCAAAACCACTTGAGATACCACCTTACACCAGTTAGAATGACAAAATTTGTCAAGGCAAGAAACAACAAGTGTTGGAGAGGTTGTGGAGAAAGGGGAACCCTCTTACACTGTTGGTGGGAATGCAAGTTGGTACAGCCACTTTGGAAAACAATGTCAAGGTGCCTCAGAAAATTAAAAACAGAGCTACCCTATGACCCAGCAATTGCACTCCTGGGTATTTACCCCAAAGACACAGATATAGTGAAAAGAAGGGCCATATGCACCCCAATGTTCATAGCAGCAATGTCTGCAATAGCCAAACTGTGGAAAGAGCTGAGATGCCCTTCAACAGACGAGTGGATAAAGAAGATGAGGTCCATATATACAATAGAATATTACTCAGCCATCAGAAAGGATGAATACCCAACTTTTACATCAACATGGATGGGACTGGAGGAGATTATGCTAAGTGAAATAAGTCAAGCAGAGAAAGTCAATTATCTTATTGTTTCACTTATTTGTGGAACATAAGGAATAGCATGGAAGTCATTAGGAGAAGGAAGGGAAAACTGAAGGGGGGGAAATCGGAGGGGGAGATGAACCATGAGAGACTATGAACTACGGGAAACAAATTGAGGGTTTTGGAGGGGAGGGGTCCAGGGGATAGGTGAAGCCAGTGATGGGTATTAAGGAGGGCACGTACTGCATGGAGCACTGGGTGTTATATGAAAACAATGAATCCTGGATCACTACATCAAAAACTAATGATGTATGGTGACTAACATAACATAATAAAATGAAATTAAATTTTAAAAATGGATTAAAGGGGGTGCCTGGGTGGCTCAGTTATTAAGCATCTGCCTTTGCTCAGGTCATGGTCCCAGGGTCCTGGGATTGAGCCCCACATTGGGCTCCCTGCTCGGTGGGAAGCCTGCTCCCTCCCCCCACTCAACCTGCTTGTGTTCCCTCTCTGTCTGTGTCTCTCTCTGTCAAATAAATGAAAATAGAGCTACCCTATGACCCAGCAATTGCACTCCTGGGTATTTACCCCAAAGACACAGATGTAGTGAAAAGAAGGGCAATATGCACCCCAATGTTCATAGCAGGAATGTCTGCAATAGCCAAACTGTGGAAAGAGCCAAGATTCCCTTCAACAGATGAATGGATAAAGAAGATATGGTCCATATATACAATGGAATATTACTCAGCCATCAGAAAGGATGAATGCCCAACTTACATCAACATGGATGGGACTGGAGGAGATTATGCTAAGTGAAATAAGTCAAGCAGAGAAAGCCAATTATCATATGGTTTCACTTATTTGTGGAACATAAGGAATAGCATGGAAGACATTAGGAGAAGGAAGGGAAAAATGAAGGGGGTGGAAATCGGAGGGAGAGATGAACCATGAGAGACTATGGACTCTGAGAAACAAACAGGGTTTTAGAGGGGAGGGGTGAGGGGGGATGGGTTAGCCCGGTGATGGGTATTAAGGAGGGCACGTACTGCATGGAGCACTGGGTGTTATACGAAAACAATGGATCGTGGATCACCACATCAAAAACTAAGGACATATTGTATGGTGACTAACATAACATAATAAAATTTTTAAATTAATTAATTAATTAATTGAAATTAAAATTAAAACAATGGATTAAAGACCTAAATTTGGGACCTAAATCCATAAAAATCCTAGAAGAGAACATGGGCAATAATCTCTTTGACACTGGACAGAGCAACTTTTTCTACATGTCTCCTAAGGCAAGGAAAACAAAAGCAAAAATAAACTATTGAGACTACACCAAACTAAAAAGCTTACGCACAGCAACAGAAATCATCAAAAAATCAAAAAGGCAACCTATGGAATGAGAGAAAATATTTGCAAATGGCATGTCTGATAAAGGGTTAATATCCAAAATATATAAAGAACTTATACAACTTATCATTAAAAAAAAAACAAATCCAATTAAATGAGCAGAGGACATGAATGGACATTTTTCCAAAGACAACATACAGGTGGACAAAATACATGAAAATATGCTCAACATCATTAATCATCAGGGAAATGCAAATTAAAACCATCATTTTATACCTGTCAGAATGGCTAAAATCAAAAACGCAAGAAATAACAAGTGTTGGTGATGATGTGGAGAAAAAGAACCCTGGTGCACTGTTAGTGGGAATGTAAATTGGTGCAGCCACTGTGGGGAACAGTATGGAGGTTCCTCAAAATATTATAAATAGAGGGGCGCCTGGGTGGCTCAGTCATTAAGCGTCTGCCTTCGGCTCAGGTCATGATCCCAGGGCCCTGGGATCGAGCCCCGCATTGGGCTCCCTGCTCCACGGGAAGCCTGCTTCTCCTTCTCCCACTCCCCCTGCTTGTGTTCCCTCTCTTGCTATGTCTCTCTCTGTCAAATAAATAAATAAAATCTTTAAAAAAAAAGATTATAAATAGAAATACTATATGATCTGGTAATTCCATTGCTGGGTATTTACCCAAAGAAAACAAAAACACTAATTCAAAAACATATATGCACCCCTATGTTTATTGCTGCATTATTTACAATAGCCAAGATATGGAAGCAACTCAAGTATCCAGCAACAGATGAATGGATAAAGGACATAGTGTGTGTGTGTGTGTGTGTGTGAATATATATATAAAGGAAACTTATTCAGCCATAAAAAAAGAATGAGATCTTGTCATATGCAATAACATAGACTCACCTTGGGGGTATAATGCTAAATGAAATAAGTCAGTCAGAGTAAGACAAATTCCATATGATTTTACTCATATTTTGAATTTAAGAAACAAAATAAATGAACAAAGAAAAAAGACAAACAAAAAACAAACTCTTAGATAGAACAAACTGGTGGTTGCCAGAGGGGAGGTAAAATAGGTGAAGGGGATTAAAAGTGTTATTTATTGTGATGAGCACTGAGTAATACATAGAATTGTTGAATCATTATATTGTACACCTGAAACTAATATAATACTGTATGTTAATTATACTTCAAAAGAAATTTTAAAATAAAATAATATAAGATAAAATTAAAAAGTTTAGATTGGTGACTGTTAAAAAAAACTAGGCAATTTGAAGAGGGTGTTTTGAAGGCATTAAAAAAAGAGAGATTAAATCAACAATTAGTAACTTTCCAAAACAGAAAGCACAAGTCGAGTTGGGTTAACTAGTGAATTTTACCAAACATTTAAGGAAGAAATCATACCAATTCCCTATAATCTCTTTCAGAAATTAGAAGTAGAGTGAATACTTTTTGACATATTTATGAGGCCAGCATTACCCTAATGCCAAAGACAAAGACATTATAAGAAAACTATAGATCAATACCTCTCATGAAAAATGATGTAAAAATCCTCAACAAAATATTAGCAAATTAATTCCATTAATGTATAGGAAGTATTATATACCATGAGCAAGTGAGTTTTATCTCAAGTATGCAAAGATGGTTCAACATTTGAAAATCAGTTAATGTAATCCATCATATATCAACAGCTAAAAAAGAAAAATCACATGACTATATCAATAACTGCAGAAAATTATTTAACAAAATTGAACACCCAGTAATGATAAAAGACTATCAGAAAGCTATAAATAGAGGGAAACTTTCTCAAATTGATAAAGAATATCTTTTTTAAAAACCTGACAGTACCTAATGGTAGATTAAAGCTTTTCCATTAAGATCAGGAACAAGGCAAGAGAGTCCCTCTTTACAACATCATATTGACAAGATAAGAAAATAAAAGGTATAAGGATTGGGAAAGAAGAGATAAAACTGGCTTTGGGTTTGACAAAAGAATTATCATGTCATAAGAACTCCTTCCTTTGGTCCCCCTTTATAAAAACAACTAAATTTCAGCATCCATCCATGAACAAAAGTACCTCTGTGAGAGTTGTGGAATCAAGCACTACACACCAAGGGACCTGGGAGGAGTCTTGCCCACTTGTGTATCAGGTAATAGGCAGACAGACTTCAGTATGGGCTGTGGAATCAGAAGGAGCCAGTGAAGAGGACTCAGCTCCTCTTATATGCAGTTGGGGAAAACATAGAGAATGCTAATGTGGGCAGAAACCCATTGAAAAGAGAGCCTTGCAGAAGTCTCCCCAGGAATAGTTTCCCAAAAATAGATTCCTGCATTCCTTTGAAGCACCCCCTCCCTAAATAAAATAAAATAAAATAAAATAAAAAAATAAAATAAGAGTTCAGATGCACTGAAGAGGGTAAGAGTAGCTGCCAGTGCCATCCCTCCCACAACGGCACATAGTCCAGGGCTGAACTAGCCAGCAGTGACCTCTCCGACAGAAAACAAAGTGGTGAGGTGCAGGACACAGCTGGAGAAATCCATTTCTCTCCCACAGCACCCAGAGTATTGAGGCAGGAATCTCCACAACTGAGGGGAAGGAAGAAATCAGGGAAGTGGTAGATAAGAAGATAAGACTATCAGAGGGCATTAAAGGGACACAGTTCCTGCTAAATGCTTTCATTACTCCAGTAGGAAGCCTGCCCACAAGTTGCTGGGAAATCCTCACCCAAAGATCACCCCTTACCTGATCCAGGGGCACCCACAACACCCCAAGTGCTAAGCCCACAACTCTCCACAATCTGCAGCCTGTTCCTTGTGTTTGCTCCTGAGTTTGGCAGCAAAAAGCTCTGGTAGACAGGGAGTACCCTCAGAAAATCAGTCCAGGGTCCTTGAACAAGGGAGAAATCACAAACTTAAGTTGTAGCGCACCTCCTAGAAAACAGAGTTTTCCAGCAGCTGGCTTGGTGCATTGTAAGAGACAGAGAACACATACCAGCTTAAGAATTCTGCCCCGAGAGGGTGCAAGAAATGTGGAGCAAGTATATCTATACAAGGTTGTAGAAAGACCTAGACATAAGTAAGACCAGCAAATATTATCTCCCACCCGCTGACAACTAGTAAAGATTTAAGAAGGTGACTACTTCAAATGTGAAAACAGCAACACAAAACTCCAAGGAACATGAAGAATCCTGGAAACATGTTATTACCAAAAAATAACAATAATACTCCAGTAACTGAACTCAAAACACAGAATTTGGCAATTTAGCTGAAAAAGAATTCAACAAAGCTGTTTTGAGGAATTTAACAAAGAGACAGAAATCATAAAAAAGAACCAAACAAATTCTGGAGGTACAGAATGTAATAAATGACAAGAAAAATGCAATAGAGAGCATCTACAACAGGATAGAACAAACAGAAGATAGAATTATTGATCTAGAGTATAGGAACTTTTAAATAATCCAGTCAGAGTAGAACAAAGAAAAAAGAATGAAAAAGAGTGAAGAAAATAACACGTGATCTAATGGGAAACCATCAAACATATATATTAGAATAATTAGAGTTCCAGAAGAAAGTGAGGAAAAGGGACAGAAAGTCTATTTAAAGAAATAATAGAAGAGGTTCAGGGAAGATGGTAGAGTAGGAGGATCCTGAGCTCACTTAATCCCATAGACACACTGAGATAACAGCTACATATATGCAACTAACTCTGAAAATGACCTGAAAACTGGCAGAACAGATGTTCCACCATGGAGAGGAGACTACATTAAAAAGGGTAGGAGGGGTAGAGATGTCATTGGGAACCAAACCCCCAGTAAGACTAACCTCAAACAGGAGGAACACCCCAAGTACAAAGTGAGAGAGGATCAGACCCCAGCCTAGGCACCCCAGGCATCCCAGGCACCAGGGACCTGCACTGAGAAGACGAGTCCCCGTAATATCTAGGTTTGAAAACTGGTGGGGCTTAACTTTAGGAGGTTTTAAAATCAGCAGGGTGTAACCTGGGAAAGCTAGAGGATGATAGGAACCAAACCCTGCTCAGTGAGCCAACAATATTCAAAGGAGGTCATTGCAGCTGGCTGGGCTAAGGCAAACATGGCTCAGCCACAATAGCAGGGTACATGCAGCCCACAGAGAAGACACATTTAGAGTGCTGGTTCTGGTGACCAGGGGGCATTGTGCTACAGGGCACCACAAAAACTGCTCTACACAAAGCTACTACTTTCAAGACCAGGAGATGTAGCTGACCTCCCTAATACATAAAAACAAACACAGAGAGTTAGACAAAATGAATAGAAGTGGAATACGTCCCAAATGAAAGAATAAGACAAAATCATAGCCAAAGACCTAAATGAAAAGGTCTTTTGACCTTTGTTCTTTTTTTTAAGGTTTTATTTATTTATATGAGAGAGAGAGCATGAGCGGGGGAAGGGGGAAGTGGGGCGGGGGGGTAAGGTGGCAGAGGGAGAAGCA
This sequence comes from Phoca vitulina, assembly GCF_004348235.1. Lineage (NCBI taxonomy): Eukaryota > Metazoa > Chordata > Mammalia > Carnivora > Phocidae > Phoca > Phoca vitulina. The sequence goes on from NW_022589718.1 coordinate 5,371,185, forward strand.
GACTCCCCGCTGAGCAGGGAGCCTGACGCAGGCCTCAACCAGGACCCTGAGATCATGACCTGAGCTGAAGGCAGATGCTTAACCGACTGAGCCACCCAGGTGCCCCCAGCAATTACAGTCTTTAGAATTTACCCAAATGAGCTGAAAACTTATTCCCATATAAAAAACTGCACATGAATGTTTATAGCTGCTTTATTTATAGCTCAAAATGTGAAACAACCAAGATATCTATCTTCAGTAGGTGAATGAATAAGTTATGCTAATCCAAACAACAGAATATTAGCATTAAAAAGAAATGAGCTATCAAGGCGGGGAAAGATATGAAGGAACTTTAAATGCATATTATTAAGTCTGAGGAACCAGTCTGAAGAGGCTATACACTATACGATTCCAACTATATGGCATTCTGGAAAAAGCAAAACTATGGAGATACTTAAAAGATTGATAGTTATCAGGAATAGGAGGGATGGAGAGGTGAGTAGGCAGAGCACAGATTTTTAGGGCTATGGAACTACTCTGTATGATACCATTAACGATGGATACCTGCCATTATAAATTTGTCCAAACGCATAGAACAAACAACACCAAGAGCACACCCTGTGTAAACTATGGACTTTGAGTGATAATGGTGTTTTTGTAGGTTTATGATTGTAACCAATGTACCACTCTGGTGGAGAATGTTGATGGTGAGAGAGGCTGTATGTATTGGGGTTAGGAGGTATATCGAAATCTCTGTACTTTTTTCTCAATTTTGCTATGAACTTAAAACTGCTAAAAAAAGATAGTATATTTAAAAAGGAGGATAAAACCAATAGTTTTCCCTCACTGCATATATTTACAGACACACAAATTATGGCATAATTATCTTCCCTTAATGAACAGGTGAATGTATTTATTGAAGACCTTTGAAAAGTAGCCGTCTATAAGAATAAATCTGTTAAGGTCAACAACAATTTAATTCTATACAATGTTCTCTAATACTACTTTTGGTTACCACATTGAAGCGAGATACAATACAGACTCTCAAATAAAAGAAACATGATAAATGTTGAGTAAATTAAATGATGCTATAAAGTGTCCAAGATAGATGTGATTTGGGGAAACATAAATTTTGTGCTTACTTACTCCATGTCCTCTGCACTGCTGTGAACAAAGGTTTGAATAATCCATAAGGATCCTTGATTCTACACATTCACGATTTATACATACCTAAAAAAAGAAAAAATACAAAAAACTTTCCACGTTACAGGAATCCAACTGTCTTAACATTACAATCAGTAACTTTATACCATAAGACCATAACCATTCATTGTAATACATTTCCATCTAAGTACTGCTTTTGCTATAACCTGTAAATTTTTATATGTTGTATTTTTATTTTCATTTAGTTCAAAATATTTTTCAATTTCTCTTAAAAGGTCTCCTTTAGCACATGTGTTATTCAAAAATGTTTGTTTAATCTCCAAGTATTTGGGGATTTTTCAGATAAGTCTAATGTAAAATATGGATGGGATGATGATGTGTCAATGTAGGTTCATCAGTTGTAACAAATGTCCCACTCTGGTGGGGGATTGTTGATAACGGGGGAGACTATGCTTGTGTGGGAGCAAGGGAGTGTATGGGAATTCTGTACCTTCCTCTCAGTTTTGCTGTGAACCTAAAAAATAGTCATAAAAAAATAATTCAGTGTAGGGAAATGGGAGATACAAATAAAACAAGACCAACAAAAATATCATATCCATATAACCACTTTTTATTATAATATCCTGAAATCTAACAAAACCATCCCTAAGAGCACAGTAATCTTTCGATTTGTATTTGTTTTTGTTCCATATATCAAAAGTTTGATTGAAAGAAAAAAAAAACAGGAAGAAAATCAGTTCAATATAATCAAGACATATATTAAGTTTTAATCAAATTTGAGCTATTATTAGAGTCCCCTAATAAAGATAATAGGAATCTTATTAAAATATGCCATAGATATCTAACATTCTATTATGTAATGTATGAAACATCCAGATATAACCCTGTGTGTTTAAAGTGTAATAATCAGAGGATTAAGGATATATTCCCAACTCCAATATTTACAGCAATATCAGCTTTTCTAAGTTGCAGTTCTCTTACATGAGTTCCATCATACTTTTTCTAAAGAATTTGAGATTTGTTTTGAGGTTAAAATGAAATATTGTATGTGAAAATGATTTCCTTTTAAACATTATAGCACAGCACAACTCTCTTCAAAGAAATGGCCTCACAAACCCCTTTCTAAATCAAACTAAACCTTTTAAACCTTTACTGTGTGTGTTGAGTTTTCTCATTAGTTCTTGGCCATGCTGGTGTGTCTAACAACTCCTTTTCGAATGTAGTCTTTATTGTCTGGTTGCCTTAGTTGAAACTGAAATGAAGAGTCCTGTTATATAAGGACACTACTGACAAAAAAAAAAAGTTGCCAAGAATGTTTCATCGTATGTGACTTATAATATCATTAAAAACTACCTCGTGAAATGGGTTCTCTTGCTTATCACTGAGGATCGTCCATGTTATAAAAAGAATTCTATTCTTACTAAATTATCAACTGAATATCAAATCATCTGTTGACTAGTTTCCATTTTTTAGTTGTTTTGGCTCCCTGGCCTAAATATATCTACTGAACTCCTTGGTGTATACCCCCATTAAGGAGGCATTTATGACTCCAAGGCATGAAAAGAATGTCAATATTGAGAAGACGACATACTGTGCTCACTCTAGCAGCACATATACTAAGACTATATACTGTACCTGCAGTAAACTTCATTAAATTATAAAACAACCAGAAGTGGCTATTAACATATACATTTCACATATTAATCTGTTCAAAATCATCTATTAAGTGGAAACATCAGAACATAGGTACATGCACATCTTAATCTTTAATGCCTACAGCGTATACTATATTATGGTTCCTCATAAGCAAAGATCTGGTCAGGAATTAAATGACATTTTGAAGTAAATTTACTCCTTCTATGTTTTCTCCAGATTTGGGTTAGCCTCAGAGATAATGAATTATAATAATCAGTAATAATAGCCTATCTATATTTAGCTCTCACCATGTGCCAGGTATCATACTAAGCACTTTACAGTTATTTCATTTAAACTTTGCAATAACCCCATTGAGTAAATGCTATTATTATCCCCACTTTACATACAGTTGTAGTATCTCAGACTGGTTATGTAACTTACAAAATGTAAAAAAAAAATCAGTTTTGAAGATTTGATTCTAAGAAGCCTGATCTAAGTTGTGCTCTTATCTACTGGACTACAAAGAGACATATATTACTAAGCGGGATTTCTTCTTTCTTCTCTAAGGAGAAAAGTGAATTTCCATGCTATGGAGTACTTAATACATTCCCAAGATCTCTCCCCTCCACACTCCAGCCCCCAAATACTTGGAATATCCTTGGTCATAATACTGAAATTCTGAGGAAGATCAAACATTCCTATTGCCCTCAATATGTGGAGACAAAATGAAGCTTATTCATTTTCTTCTTATCTAAATATTTAAAGTTACATAGCACTAGAAATGAACTGAAATTTGATACTTAAATGAAAATATTAAGAAATGAATAAAACTAGATTTAAAAAAAAACAGATTTTAAATCATTTACCCTCCCTATATCACAAGGAGAGCCACTTAAGACTACCATTGGATCTTCTTGTGGTTGAGCCGATTTGTAGAATACAGATACACATAAATTATTTCGTACAAAAGCATAAATCACAGCACCATTTTCTCTGTAAAAAGGAATTCGAGTAGGATAAGTACAAACTAATCTTCCACATTGAAGATTCCTGCAAACATAATAAAATTATGATTATTACACATTAGGCATTTATTAGGAATGCTTCAGATTTGCTTTCTTTGACAAAAAAAAAAAAAGAACGGTTCTTCATTTATGTCAAATGTTACTAGGGAAATGTAATATTTTAACACTAACATTTAAAGTAAATGTTCTTGTAAGCTTATAAGCTTATCTTTCAATGACTCTAGTGGCCTTTTATTCCCTGTGCAGATTTATATACTTATTTTCAAATAATCAATTCACTCAAGTATTCCATATCCCTCTGTAGAGGGATAGAAAGATAAATAAGTTGTGGCCCCTACCCTCGCGGGCATTACGGTTTAATATTAAATGTAATATAAATCCCATTAAAAGTGCTACAAATAAAATAATTCTTACAGAGATTTAAGATGAGGACACATTTTAACTTAACAATTAGGGGAAACTTCATGGAAAAGATTCTGCCATCTGAGTCAAAGCTTACTAATTAGTAGAATTTCAATAGGCAGAGAGTAAGGTATTACCAAACAAAGTAACAGCATAACAAACCAAGGAAACAAAACTACATGGCGTGTTCAAATTCCATAAGTACAAAGGCCATGTATGCTTTGCTAACAAGTAGCTAGCCCAGTGTCCAGCACAGAGTAGATTCTTAATAAATGTTTGTTAAAATAAATTCATGACCAAAATATCAAAGAGCTTGCTCTTCAGATGCAGGAGAAATTTAATTTCATTTTATAGACACTGGGCAGTCTTCAGCTTGGGCAAGCAATGAAGTGAATGGGGATAGTATTTTTATAAGGAAAAATGTGCAGGTTCAAATAGGAAAGGCATAATGGATATTATTACTTTCAATCTTGGATTGAATTTAGAAGCCTAATGATCAGTCACATACAAATGTATAAAAATTAGACAGAAATTTAAGCCTGTAGCACAAGAAAGATGTCAGGGCTACAGAATTTGATTTAAGATTCACTCCCATACACATGTGATACTTGAAACCACTGGAATGAATGACATATATAGAGAAAAACTAAAAATAGAATCTTATAGAACATAAGAAAAGTATCTTTAATATTTGCATAGCATACCTCCATAGACAGTATTGATAACTGCCTCTTTTATGACCACAGTTCCCAAACCTATCACCTTGAGAGTGTACTTCTTCATAGCAGGCAAATGGTGCATTTTTTGAACCTGCCAACATTAGAAATATATTTGGATTAAAACTCCCTTCCTTTTTCATCTTAGTCCATTCCCTCATATATTATATGTTTGCTTTGCCTTCTCTACTAGTATCTAATTCAGAAATTTTCCTAGTGAGATTTTAAGAAAAGAGAATTAAAGTGATAAGCAGTGCTCATGGTTATAAATCTTTTTGTTTCATTTTCAGTCATTTCCATCACAAAAGATATCACGAGGGGTAAGGAGAGTTATAGAAGCGTAAACCATGAGAGTGCTCTGTGAAACAAGGCAATAGAGAGAGAATCCAAGAAAACTATACTTGCTTTCCTAGATTACAAGTAGGAATCCATAAAAAAAACCCAGTCTATAACAAAATCTCATTGAAGAAACCTAATTGTATCTTCAGGATGTCTAAAATGAAGGGAGCAAAACTGCCGAACTATTAACTATTTTTTCCTTCATTACTATATTTGGTTTTCATCACTGTGTAAAAAATCTTGGGAACTTAAAACAACACCCATTTATAATATCACACAAGTGAGTTCTCTTTTTGCTCAAGAGACTCATAAGACCAAATAAAGTTATTGGCTGGGGCTGCACTCCCATCAGAGGCGAAAGTCCTCTTGTGAGCTCATTGGTTGTTGGTAGAATTCAAGTTTTTTTATAGCCATACATTCCTTTTCTTATTATCTGCCAGGGGTTGCTCTTGGCTCCTAGGAATTCCCCTCACATCCTAATCACATGGCCCTCTCACAACATGACAGTTTATTTCTTCCAAGCCAGCAAGAGAATCTCTCTGACATCTCCCATCTTTTAAAGGACTCACATGATTAGGTCAGGCGCACTCAGAATGATCTCCCTTTTGATTAACTCAAAGCTCACTAATTATGAACCTTAATTTCATCTTCAAAATTCCTTTATCTTTACTATATACTATAATCACAGGAATGATATTCCATCACATATTCACTGGTTCTGCTCCAACTCAAAGGGAGGGGATTATCAAAGGCCTGTACACTAGGAGAATCCTGAATTTGCATGGAACCACAAAAGACCCCAAATAGCCAAAGCAATCTTGAAAAAGAAAGCAAAGCTGGAGGCATCACAATTCTGGACTTCAAGTTATATTACAAAACTGTAGTGATCAAAACAGTATGGTAAAACTGGCACAAAAATAGATACATAGATCAATGGAACAGAATAGAAAACCCAGAAATGAACCCACAACTATATGGTCAATTAATTAATCTTTGACAAATCAGGAAAGAATATCCACAGGAAAAAGACATTCTCTTCAACAAATGGTGCTAGGAAAACTGGATAGCAACATGGAAAGAATGAAACTAGACTACTTTCTTACACCATACACAAAAATAAATTCAAAATGGATGAAAGATCTAAAGGTGAGACATGGAATCATGAAAATCCTAGGGGAGAATACAGTCAGTAACCTCTTTGACATCAGCTGTAGCAATTTCTTTCTAGATATGTCCCCTGAAGGAAGGGGAACAAAGGCAAAAATAAACTATTGGGGCTACATCAAAATAAAAATCTTCTGCACAGTGAAGGAAACAATCAATAAAACTAAAAGGCAACCTATGGAATGGGAGAAAATATTTGCAAATGGCATATGTGATAAAGGGGTAGTATCCAAAATAGATAAAGAACTTGTCACACTCAACACCCAAAATAATCCAATTAAAATGGGCAGAAGACATGAACAGACATTTTTCAAAAAAAGACATACAGATGGCCAATGGACACATGAAAATATGCTCAACATCACTCATCATCAGTGAAATACAAATCAAAACTGAAATGGGATATCACCTCTCACCTGTCAGAATGGCTAAAATTAATAACAGGAAATAACAAATGTTGGCAAGGATGTGGAGAAAGGGGAACCCTCTTGCACTGTTGGTGGGAATACAAACTGGTGCAGCCATTCTGGAAAACAATATGGAGGTTCCTAAAAAAGTTAAAAATAGAACAATCCTAAGATCCAGCAATTACACTACTAGGTATTTACCCAAAAGCTACAAAAATACTGATTCAAAGGGACACATGCACCGTGATGTTTATAGCAGCATTATCTATAACAGCCAAATTATGGAAAAAGCCCAAATGTCCACTGACTGATGAAAGGATAAAGAAGATGTGGTATACATATACAATGGAATATTACTCAGCCATAAAAAAGAATGAGATCTTGGGGCACCTGGGTGGTTCAGTCTTTAAGCGTTTGCTTTCAGCTCAGGTCATGATCCCAGGGTCCTATGATCGAGCCCTGCATCAGGCTCCTTGCTTCTCCCTCTCCCTCTCCCTCTGCCACTCCCCCTGCTTGTGTGCTCTCTCTCAAATAAATACATAAATTAATAAAGAATGAGATCTTGCCATCTGTAATGACATGGATAGAGCTAGAGAATATTATGCTAAGCAAAATCAGCCAGAGAAAGACTAATACCATGTGATTTCACTCATATGTGGAATTTAAGAAACAAAATAAATGAGCAAAGGGGGAAAGAGAGACAAACCAAGAAATGGATCCTTAACTATAGAGAACAAACCGATGGTTACCAGAAGGGAGGTGAGTGGAAGCATGAGTTAAATAGGTGATGGAGATTAAGGAGTGCACTTGTGATGAGCATTGTGTGTTGTATGGAAGTGTTGAATCACTATAATGTACACCTGAAGCTAATATTACACTGTATGTTAACTAAATGTAATTTAAATAAAAACTTAAAGAAAAAAAGAATTCTGCCTAGCAGTTACCTTCTTTAAAATGAAACTTCCTAAATACAGCTGCCTCATCTATAAAAGAAACAATATCTACCTCAATGGATTGTTAGGAGAATTAAGATGATGTTTTTTTAGCCACTGTGAATTCCCATCTAATCCTTCCCCATTTTCTTTTATGATCAAGGGGGTTTTTCTTGTTTACCTGCTCCTTTCATTAATTACATTTCCCCCCACATTCTTTTTCTTCCTTTACCATTTCTTAATTCTCTTTTCACCATTTTTAAACATTAGTCCATCAAAGGTGACTGTATAGATACCATTAGGAATGGTGATGTTATTTCTAAGTATTCACAATGTTTAATCAGTTCACTTGTAAATCTGAGATACCAGGTTAGGAATGCCAATTCAGGGCTTGTTAAACACCAAGATATTATTCAAGAAAAGTCAGAAATTGGATAATTCAGTCCCATTTGGAGAGATAATATAAAAATTGTATTTAGTCATAGACTAACTTACAATGGTTCAACTTAACAATTTTTCAAATTTATGATGGTGTAAAAGCAATATACATTCAGTAGAAACTGTACCTCGGAATTTGAATTCTAATCTTTTCCTGGGCTACTATCATAAGGTAGGATAGTCACTTATGATGCTGGGCAGCAGCAGCAAGCCACAGTTCCCAGTCAGCCATACAATCTTAAGTGTAAACAACCAATACACTTACAACCATTCTGTAGCCATATAACAATTCTATTTTTATAGTATTCAAAAAATTACATGAGATATTCAACACTTTATTGCAAAATAGGCTTTGTGTTAGGTGATTTTGTCCTATTATAGGCTAATTAAGTGTTCTTTCTGAGCATCTCTAAGGGAAGGTAGGCTAAGTTATGATGTTCAGTAGGCTAAGTGTATTAAATGCATGGTTTATCAAGATATAACCCCATCATAACTTGAGAAATATCTGTAGTCAGGTGAATTCTGTTGAAAGTGGTGTTCTTCATCTAGCCTATTTTTTTATTAGTCCATCTATTGCATCTAAAGATACCAATGAACTTTATTATTAATTTCTCTCTTGAATACCCTCTTTCATTATTGTTAGGGACTTTCCCTCAGATCAGTGTGGGTTTTCCAGGGTGAGATGGAAACACTAAAAGGGCAACACTTTGCAAATGTGAAGGCACATGTCAAAATGTTCCCTTGTATCCAGTATACTGACCAAATCTACTAAGAGAATCTGTCCTTCCATAGTCCAAATAGTGTACTTAGGTTCCCTGTATCCTATTATCAAACACCATGAGGTACAATTAAATAATGAATGCACTGGCATAGATACTTGTGCATGGCTGGTACTAGGGCAGTAAATGTGAATGTTGGAAAATTATTGTAAATAATTTAGGCAATCTGCATAAATAGCATTGAACATTAGGAATTTTGAGGCTATACTCCTTGACAACTATTAGAGACTACTAGCTTATGTTTCCATTTGAATGGCCACCCATCTCAACTAGAATAAACAGAGCCACTGAAATGTTAGCTAAAATTTTAGCTTTCATAACCTGACATCTGACTCAACTTCATCTTGTGACTAACAGGCATTTACAGTTTAACATACCCTAAAACCAAATTCTGATTTACCCCTAGACTTCCTTATTTCAGTTTTTAGGACCATTAGTCAACCAGATGTTCAGGCCAAAGCAGAAATCATCCTTGATTTCTTTCTTCTCCTCACTACCTGCCTCTACCACCTAATCCAAGTCTTACTGACACTATTTCCTAAATACAGCCAGAGTATGATCACTTCTTACCTTCTCAATGGCTACAAGTCTAGGCTGAGCTTTCATCAATTTCTCTTCTAATATTCTATAAAAGCCTTCTAATTGACTCCCTACTTCCGTTCTCCACTCCCTATAGTACATTCTGCATACCATAAATCAGAGTGATTTTTTTAAATATAAAAGTCATGTATCAGTCTCTGACTTAAATATCTCAAATGGCTTCCTATTTACACCAAGGATAAAATCTAATTTTCTTACCATGATCTTTACTCAGCTTGGTTCATCACAACTCAGCAACACTGTCCTTTTTATGTTTACTACCTGAACCCTTCACTGGACTATAACCTCCATAACAACAGAAATCTTTTTTTGTCTTGTACATCACTGAGTTTCCAGTGCTAGAAGAGTAGTGCCATGCCCAATTAAGGTGTTAGATAAATATTTATTGAGTGAATGAAAAAATCAACACCTTGAGTAACTATATCCCATAATCTTTCTTCCTTATGGAGTTTGACATCCAAAACCAAGGTCTCCAACATGAATTATACTTATTCTATTTGAGGCAATAGAGACTTTTAAAGATTAATATTTGAAACAAACTTCTTAGTGATATCTTCTAAATTATGTTCCCAATGTCAACTCACTAATTTCATTGTATTTTCTGTTTTGTGGTCCCCCAAATATTTTTATTGAAAGAGGGAATATAAATCCTACATTTTTCAAAGAATTTTCAGATCAAACCAATTTAAATTTTCCACAAATGAATGATGAGAGAAGAGAGTAGAAATCTTTTCCTCATGGCTTCTAAAACAGTCTTAAAGAGGCATTGAAGATAAGCATAAACTTACTAAATCTGAAGCCCTCTGACCTGTAATTCTTTTCCACCTCCAATAAACTATAGATTACTACTGTACACCAGCTGAAATGATGGAGAAATATCATTTCTAATAAGTCCAGAAAATTCATAAAAAATTATGAGACTAAGAACAGACAGACTAATGAAACATAATTTATTACACTGGTATTGAAGGAAGAAATACAGATATTTTATCTTTCTTTCTCTTGTTTTCATTTATGTTTACACTCCAGCTTCATTTTTCTATTTCATTAGGCCAACCTTCCTCCACATGGTCAAAAGCATAGCTCCTAACAACTCTAGGGCTTTACATATGATAGTTTTGAGTCCTTAGAGGGAAATTTCTCTTGGTTCAACTGTCTAGAAATTCCAGAAAAGAGATTCAGAACTTCTCCAACTCCCTTAACATGAGTCAGATGCTCACTTAACATGGACCAACTGTATCAAGATTGGAGAGTACGGCAATTGGACCAGGCCTGGGTAGGTACCCACTACAGTACAATCAAATATGAATAAAGGTATTATAAGACCATACTGTACTAATAGGATATTTCCCACAGTAACCATGTGGATACTGGACAGTTCCTGGAAAGTGGTACTAGGAAAACCCTATCTGAGATCTCTACAGAAAAAGAGGAATCTAGAAGCTTACTGTGAAATCTTGCTTATCATCAATAAAACAGTTCATGACATTTTGATCCATACTGATCTCTGCCTTCTCTATATAAACTTTGGCACTCCAGAAAAACATGACTAGTAGGAAGAGTATCCTGCTACCAACACCTCTAATGACTAATGCTGAGCTAAAGAGAGAGGAAAGATAACACAGAAACTGGCAATTGTCCCCCATATCCACTCCTTTTTTTTTCCATTTAGTAATAGAAGTTTCTTATTATTAGCAAGGCAACAAACCCCAAGCTAAAAAAAAAAAACATTTCTCAGACTCTCTTACAACCAGATGCGGTTATGTGACTAGGTTCTGGTCATTGGAAAGTCAGCAGACATTATATATCCAAATCATCAAGTTAATGGCAGTAAATAAAAGGTAGTTACAGTTTCATTTCCTCTTTCCTCGATTCCATAGGCTGGTATAAAGATTTTGTGCTGGGAAACTATCTTTTTTTTATTGTTATGTTAATCACCATACATTACATCATTAGTTTTTGATGTAGTGTTCCATGATTTATTGTTTGTGTATAACACCCAGTGCTCCATGCAGAACGTGCCCTCTTTAATACCCATCACCAGGCTAACCCATCCTCCCAGCCCCCTCCCCTCTAGAACCCTCAGTTTGTTTTTCAGAGTTCATCATCTCTCATGGTTTGTCTCCCCCTCCGATTTTCTCCCCTTCATTCTTCCCCTCCGGCTATCTTCTTTTTTTTTTTTCTTAACATATATTGCATTATTTTGGGAAACTATCTTCTACCAGAGACATAAGGTATGGCTGAGCAAGAAGAAAGACCACAGATTCTTAGAAAATGTCATAGAGCCAAGTTGCTGAGATGTCTTTAACAACATGCCTACCTCTGGAATATTATATGAGAAAGAAAAAACTTTTGAACCACTGTATTTGTATAGTAACAATTTACTTTATTCTTTAACCCATAAAGGGAATTGCCACCGTGGTAAACCAAAACACTTTAGGAATGTGTGTCCTATACAAAATATATTATACCAGATGCCACAGTTTACTAGTAACAGGAAGATCAGATTGATCCGTACAGAGCTCCAAACTGAGCCAGTATTTGAGGACAGTGGGAGCTCAGGTAGCCAGCTCAACCTATGTAAATATATTTTAGGAATTGGAGAGTTTGGAATATTGAGTTAAGTGAGATCAGCTATTAACATAAGCAGTCTTACAAACACTTTATAAGCAATCCATTACCATTCATGAGATCACACACTAAGCTCAGTTGAATGACTGCTTGAATACTTGTTTTCCATTATGTAATTCCTGAAACTTCCTATTGATCTTATTCTCACCTTTATAAATTCTACCATTTCTGTTTCTAAGATAACTTCATTTTACCTCAGATAAATGCACAAGTACTATCACAAGTACTATCAATAGCCACAGTCCCTGTCTTCCTTGTATTGGTTATACCAACAAGTGTACCACTTACAAAGAAGTTTTCTAGGGCCCAAAGACAGTGGGGCATCATCTATACTGGAACTGAAAATGTATGACAGTCTGGGAGTTTGGGGCCAAATATTAATTAAATAAGTTGACTCCCTCTTAATATTAACATTTAGAAAGTAATTTATGGTAAGGAATTTCTGAGGCCTTGATTTCTTATTAAGATCATCCTATATATTTTATAAAGAAATGAACTAGGAAGATCTAGTAAGCTAAGGACACACATTTACCTTTCTTCCATTTAAAAAATTGTACTGAGGAAGAATAAGATCAGCCAGATGGCAAAGTAGGGGATGCCAGCCTTCATCCCCTCACAAAAAAAAAAAACAAGAAGACCACTATCTACAAATGAAAATAGCACTGGAAGGGCTCAAGAGTATCATTTAAGAACTTACAGCTATGTGATGAGCCAAAAAAAAAAAAAAGGAGGAGACACCTGGAAACAACTAGAACAAAGATGGGTGGGAGCTATCAGTAACATGCAGCAGGTGCCACCATAGTACCCAGTGGCCTGCTCTGCAGAAGACACTGGCAGACTTTGCCACAGGGGACCTCAACAATCCCCATGACAGCCGTAGACTTCCCATAGCTTTCACAGTAGAAAATCCCAGTGTTCACCTGGAGCTCCAGAAAGACACAGGTAGTTTTTGCCACTGAGGTAATCAACAGCCATCCCCACTGCTGACCCTCCAGATAAGAGATGTTGCTATGCCCCACTCAGAAAGAGTTGATGTTCTGCTCTCTCAGAACCAGGGCTGCCACCCCTCTTTCCAAATACTGCAGGTGCCCCAGACGCCAGAGCTATAGCTGCTCCACATGCACCCACATTTTAGGCACAAGAGCCACTTCATGGAACACTACATCAAAAACTAATGATGTAATGTATGGTGATTAACATAACAATAAAAAAAACAAGACCCAAGAAACAAGAGCCACTGCCCCTTTGTGCTATTCAAATAGACCCTGGATCCACTGTTGCTCAGTGAGCACATGCTTTCCAGTCCCTACCTCCAGGAATCCTCCAAGAACACCTGTGCCTAACGCAGCAGAGCCACTGACACTCTGGGCTAGCGATGGCCCCAGACCTTGGCATGCTTTCACTCTATAAGTGCTCCAACCTCAGCCCTATCACTACAACAGAGGCACTGTGCATCAGACACCATTGCCACTGCTGCCACCACCACCACCACCATCACCTTGAAGTGAAGAACCCAACACTGAAGAACCCAACAACCTTGCCACAGCTTTGGTCATTTGAGGACCCCTGCAATCTTCACTGGCACTGACCTCAGCTGAAGAAGCTGCATAGAGACTGTGCCACAGGGCCTTCCCTGGAGCTGTAATCTCTATACTCCACTGAGAGAATGCCTCCCAACACACTCACCCACAGGTAAAGGTATTTCCCCATCAAAACCAGTCCATAAACTCTGGAAGAGGATACTACTCCATCAAATATGCAAAAAATGCAAAGACAAAAGAAACACAAAAAATCCAGGAATTTGTTTAAATTTTCACCATTAAACTATCTTATACTTTGTCAAGTGCTTTTTCTGCATCTAATGAAAGAGTCATATGATTTTTACCCATTGTTTATTTATTTATTTTTATTTTTTTTTTAATTTTATTATGTTATGTTAGCCTGGTGACAGGTATTAAAGAGGGCACGTACTGAATGGAGCACTGGGTGTTATATGCAAATAATGAATCATGGAACACTACATCAAAAACTAATGATGTAATGTATGGTGATTAACATAACATAATAATTTAAAAAATTTTTAAAAAAGAGAAGGGAATCAAAGCATACTACTATGAAAAATCACAAATTCACAAAGGAAGGCAGGAAGAGAGGAAGAAACAAAGAAACTATGAAACAGCAAAATAACAATCAACAAGTTGGAATTAGTAAGTCCTTGCCTATCTATAAACACTCTAAATGCACATGAATTGAATTTTCTAATCAAACGACATAGAGTTGCTTCATGAATGGGTAGAAAAACAAGACCCAAGTATATGCTGCCCACAAGAGAATCACTTCAGCTATAAGGACACACATAAGCAAATGTAGAGGAATGGAAAAAGATTTTCCATGCAAGTGGAAAACAAGCAAGCAGGGATAGCTATATGTCAGACAAAATGGACTGTAAGCCAAAATGGCAACAAGAAGGGAAAAAAGATCATTATACAATAAGGCAGTCAATTCTTCAAGATATGACAATCATAAATATATATGCACCCAACACTGTAGTACCTAAATATCATATGCAAGTACTAACAAAACTGAAGGGAGAAACTTGACAACAATACAATAATACTACAGGAATTAAAGATTCCACTTTCTACAATGGATAGATACCCAGGCAGAAAACCAACAAGGAAAAGCTGGACTAAGACCAGACCTTGGACCAAATGGATATAACAGACACATACAGAATATTCCATTTAGCAGCAGCAGAATACACATTCTTCTCAAGTGTGCATGGAACATTCTCCAGGACAGATCATATGATAAGTCATAAAACAAGTCTTAGCAAATTTAAGACTGAAATCATACAAAGTAACTTTTCCAACAACAATGATATGGAACTGAAAATTAACAATAGAAAGAAATCTGGAAAACACCAATACGTGGAAATTAGAGAACATGCTCTGAAACGACTGGTGGGTCAAAGAAGAAATCAAACATGAAATCAAAAATTATACTGAAACAAATGAAAATGGAAGAACAACATATCAAAATCTATAGGATTCTGCAAAGCAGTTCTAAGAGGGAAGTTTATAGCAATAAAAGCCTCCATATAAGAAAAAAAAAAGGTCTCAAATAAACAACCTAACTCTATACCTCAAGGAAAAAGAAAAAAGAACAAACAAGCCGCCAGATTAGCAGATGGAAAGAAATACAAAATAAGAGTTGGTTTCTTGAAAAGACACACAAAATTGACAAATATCCAACTAGACTAAGAAAAGAAGAAGATTCAAATAAATAACCATAAATTAAAGAAGAAACATTATAACTGATAACATAAACACGCAAAGGATCATCAGCAACTATTATGAATAATTATATGCGGACAAATTGGATAACCTAGAAAAAGTAGATAAACTCCTAGAAACATAACCAACCAATACTAAATCACGAAAAAATAGAAAATCAGAACAGACCAATAGTGAGTAATGAGATAGAATCAGTAATCAAAAACCTCCCAACACAGAAAAGGCCAAGCCAGATAGTCTCCCTGGTGAATTATACCAAACACTTAAAGAAGAGTTAATGCCAATCATTCTCAAACTCTTCCAGAAAACTGAAGAGGAGAGACTATTTCCAAATTCATCCTATGAGGTCAGCTTTATATTGATACCAAAGTCAAATAAGAACACTATAAGAAAACTATAGACCAACATCTCTAATGAATACAGATGTAAAAATTCTCAACAAAATATTGCTAAACTAAATTCAGCAGAACATTAAAAGAACCAAACACCATTATCAAATGGTATTTATCTCTGGAATGCAAGGATAGTACAACATATGCAAATCAATAACTGTGATATACCACATTAATAGAATGAAAGATAAAAGATCATAAGATCCTCTCATTAAAAACAGAAAAAGCATTTGACAAAATACAACATCCTTTCATGATAAAAATAATCAGCAAATTGAGTATAGAAGGAACATACCTTAACAAAATAAAGGCCACATATAATAAACCCACAGCCACATCATACTCAATTGTGAAAAGCTGAAAGCTTTTCCTGTAAGATGAGGAATAAGACAAATGTGCTCATTCACACCACTCATATTCAACACAGTACCAGAAGTTGTAATGAGAGCTGTCAGGGAGGAAAAATAATAAAAGGCACCCAAATTGGAAAGAAAGAAGTAAAACTGTCTTGCAGAAAATATAATCTTATATAGAGATAGTCCTAAAGACCCAACCAAAAAGGTGTGTTAGAACTATTAAATTCAGTAACTCTGTAGGGTACAAAATCAACATACAGAAATCATTTGAATTTCTATACACTAACAACAAAACAGCTTAAAAAGAAATAAAGATAACAATACCTTTCTCACTAGCATCAAAATCAATAAAATACTTCAGAATAAATTTAATCAAATAAGTGAGAGATCTGTACCCTGAAAATTACAAGACTTTCATGAAAAAAATCTAAGATGCAAACGGAAAGATATCCTGTGTTCCTGGATCAGAAGAATTAATAGTCAATACTACCCAATGCCATCTGCAGTTTCAATGCAATCTATATCAAAATTCCAATGGCATTTTTCAGAAATAGAAAAAATTCCTAAAATTTGTATGGAACCAGAGAAACTTTGAAAAGCCAAAGCAATCCTGAGAAAAAAACAAAACTAGAGGTACACAATTCCTGATTTCAATTACACAGTATGATACTGTTACAAGAGCAGACCAATGGAACAGAATGGAGAGCCCAGAACAAAACCCCATGTACATGCTCAACAAATAATCTGATGAGGGAGCTAAAAATACTCAACAAGGAAAGGAGAATGTATTCTATAAATGACATTGGGAAAACAGGATGTTCACATGCAAAAGAATAAAAGTAAACCCCTGGTTTACACAATTCACAAAAATTAACTTGAAATAGATTAAAGACTTAAATGTAAGAATGAACACCATAAAAATCCTAGAAGATGACATAGGGAAAAAGCATTGACATTGACATTGTTGTTGGCAATGACTTTTTAGATATGACACCAAAGCACATGCAGCAAAAACAAGAAATAATAAATGGGACTTCATCAAACTAAAAGGCTCCTGCATAGCAAAAGAAACAATCAAAAAATGAAGACGATCTATGGAATGGGAGAGAATATCTGCAAATCATGTATCTGGTAAGGAAAATGTCCAAAATATATAAAGAACTTGTAAAACTCAATAGCAAAAACCCAAACAATCTGATTTAGGAATGAGCAAAGGAATAGAATAGACTATTTTCAAAGACATAAAAATAGCCAAAGGTACATGAAAATATGCTCAATATATCACTAATATCAGAGAAATGCAAACCAAAACCACAATGAGATAACTCCTTACATTTATTAGAATGGCTCTCATCAAAAACTCAAGAAATAACAAACGTTGGCGAAAATATGGGGAAAATGAAACACTTACGCACTGTTGGTGGAAACGTAAATTGGTATAGCCACTATGAATAGCAGTATGGAGGTTTCTCAGAAAGTTAAAAGTAGAACTACCATATGATCCAGCAATCCCATTTCTAATCCACTTCGTATCCACGGGAAATGAAAACAGGATCTTGAACAGAAATCTGCATCCTCATGTTTGTATCAGCATTATTCACAATAGGCAAGATATGGAAACAGTGTCTGTCAATGGATGGATCAATAAAGAAAATGTAGTATTTATATAAAATAACATTTTATTCAGTCATGAGGAAGAAGGAAATCCTTCCATTTGTGCCAACATGGATAAACTTGTGGGCATTATGCCAAGTGAAATAAGTTAGACAAGGAAAGACAAACGCTCTATAATATTGCTTATATGTGAAATCACTAAAAAACAAAAAACTGAACTCAAAGAAACAAAGTGTACATAGCCTGTGATTACCATAGGCTGGTAGGTGGGGGAAAGGGAGAGATGTTTGTCAAAGGGTACCAATTTCTAGTTATAAGATGAATTAAGTTCTGGGGTTCTAATGTACAACATGATGTTTATACTTAATACTACTGTATAACATACTTGAAAGTTACTAGGAGAAAAGATTTTAAATGTTCTCACCACAGAAACAAATGGTAATTATAGGACATGATAGAGGTGTTAGCTAACAATATAGTGGTAATCATTTTGTAATATATAAGCATACCAAATCAACATGTTATATACCTTAAAATGACACAATGTTATAGGTCAATTACATCTCAATAAAGCTGCAGAAGGCGGTAAGGGTCAGGATAGGTTTAAACTTAAGACCTGAAACTGTAAACTACAAGAAGAAAACAGGGGAAAGCTCTTGAACATTGGTCTGGGAAATAATATTTAGATATGACATAAGAGCACAGACAACAAAAACAAAAATAGACAAGTGGAACTGCATCAAACTAAAAAACTTCTTTTTTTACAAAAATTATTTATTTTTAGAGAGAGCAAGAAAGGGAGGAGGGGCAGAAGGACAGAATCTTTCAAGCAGACTCCCCACTGAGCAGGGAGCCCGATGTAGGGCTGGACCCAAGACCCATGAGATCATGACCTAAGCTGAAACCAAGAGTCAGACACTCAACTGACTGAGCCACCCAGGCGCCCAAACTAAAAAACTTCTTAATAAAGGAAACAATCAACAGAGTGAAAATGAGACCTGTAGGAGAAATATTGGCAAACCACGTATCTGATAATGGGTTAATCTACAAAATATGTAATAACTCATACAACTCAAGAGCAAAAACAAATAATGAGATTTGAAAATAGCAAAAGACCTGCATAGACATTTCTCAAAAGAAGACATACAAATGACCACCAGATTTATGAAAATGTGCTCAGCATCACTAATCATCAGAAAAATGTAACTCAAAACCACAACTTACACCTTTTAGGATAGCTATTATCAAAAAGATAAAAAATAAAAAGTGCTAGCAAGGATGTGGAGAAAGGGGAACCTTTATACACTGTTGTTGGGAATGAAGTTGGCACAGCCATTATGGAAAACTATATATAGACTCCTCAAAAATTAAAAATGAACTACATTATGATCAAGCAATTTCATTTATTGGTATATATATATAACTAATATTTTAAGTACCTTGATTGTGGCAATTATTTCACAAAACATCAAAACATTAATTCATATACCTTAAATATGTATCTTTCTTTATCAGTTATACCTTAATAAAGTTTGAAAAAATAAAAATATAGATGTTCAATAGAATAAAGAATTTAAATATATAGATAAAATTTAAATTATACATACATACATATGTATATAATTATGCATATAATTATATATGTGTACATATGCACATTGTTATAATTATATTTATAAATGTAATATGCATATATATATATACACATATACAATTATATATATAATTAATTGCCACTTGTCTTGGTGATGTAAATAAAAATATGAAGTACCAACTATGTAGATTTTACAAAACAATATTACCTTTTCCAAATGTGATCTCACAACGTGCATCTGGATCCTGGCAGCCTCCATCATAACACATATATTTTTCTTTACATACATGTCCATTCTGTATAGTTACATCATATGGACACTGCGGTGAGCTTCCATCACAAAACTCAGCAATATCACATTCATGATGTTTTGCTCCCCTACACTGAACACCTGCTCTTTCAATCTAATAGAAATTAAAATATAAAAAATAAAGCACTACATTTAAGAGTGTTGTGTTTCTCAGTATTTATTTCAAAATTGTTCTATTTCAAAATTAATTCTATTTATAGTTTAATGATCTATTTATTCATTAATGTCTATTAGTACCTTCTTTGTATAAAACATTATGTTTATCATATTGAAAAAAATTGAATGTTATTAACTACAACAGGAAATAAGCATATGCACATGAAAAGTATAACACAAATATGATGTGATGATAGCCAAAGTTCTGTTTGTGTTTCAGTACAAGAGAGGAAAAATCACTTTTAGCTTGAAATAATTATTTCTTGGGTGAAAACAGTGTAATTCAGACAATTTCCAAACAAAATACACTTATTCAAAGTATAGTTTGTAAGTATGGAATATTTGTAATTCTATGACAAATATAATACATAAATAACTGAGAATTAACAGAGGAAAACCAAAGGGTAGTTAAAGAGGCGGTTCTTAGAGAAGAAACTCAATCATAATTGTTCTCCTGAATTATCCTGTAGTTAATTAACACTTTCATATACAGAATCTGAAAACATATATAAACAATCTTAAAGGGGCGTCTATCTCATACTTCTTAATTGATGATTTCCAGTTGACAACAAAAAGATCACAGAGGTAAGAATGTAACCACATGATAAGATTCTAGAAAAAAATAACAAAACTGCATTAGTCGAGGATAGTCAAGAACACAGAACCCATGGTAGGTAGTTCAATAGAGGGACTGTCATATGACAAATCTGTTACAAATGTATTGCAGGAGCTGAAAAGGAAAACGGGACAAGAGTCAACATCTTCAACATATAAACTAATATGTGATCTTTCAATTAAATGATCTTTGAATAAATAATAAATTTGTAGTTTAAACTTTGTGCTAACATGGCATTTAGAAAGTGCTATTCTACGTGCTATGGTGAGCACTGTGAATTGTGTAAGACTGTTGAATCACAGACCTGTACCTCTGAAACAAATAATACATTACACGTTAAAAAAAAAAAAGAAGATAGCAGGAAGGGAAAAATGAAGGGGGGAAATCGGAGGGGGAGATGAACCATGAGAGACTATGGACTCTGAAAACAAACTGAGGGTTCTAGAGGGGAGGGGGGTGGGGGGATAGGTTAGCCTGGTGATGGGTATTAAAGAGGGCACGTACTGAATGGAGCACTGGGTGTTATATGCAAACAATGAATCATGGAACACTACATCAAAAACTAATGATGTAATGTATGGTGATTAACATAACAATAAAATAAAAAAGTGCTATTCTAATAAGTTTCATTATTTATACATTTATGGGAAACTGCTGTGTCTTTCAATTACATACCTACAGATACCTATCACAACCAGTAACAATATTATTTCTAAAAATATAAATAATGAATAGAGTAAATAAAAAGTCCCTTTTAAGGGAGATCTTCTGTATTGAAAATTGTATGATAGCTCTCAATCAAGGCTTAAGAACAACAGCATCAAGTTAGGCAGAATAATGGCATAAGAAGAAAACCTGAACATCCAATTAAGGTTTACAAAATCAGAAATCTGATTCTGAATTTAGTATATTTTTCTTTATTTGAAAGTTCACTTATTTTTTTAAGTTTTAATTTAAATTCCAGTTAGTTAACATACAGTATAATATTAGTTTCAGGAAATTCATTTATTTTTATTTACAGCTATAGGTCTAAGTGATTTAAAGTATCTAAGACATGATTCATTATATACTTAGAAGATATTAATAAACTTAAATCTTACTTGACAGTCCCTGCAGCATAATCCTGCATCACACCGTGATCCTGGTTTCAGTGTACAAGTACGAAAATTACAACAGGGAGCAGCTCCACATTGCTATGAATTAATGGAATGTACAAGTAAAAAGACATCATGATAAT
Source organism: Phoca vitulina (assembly GCF_004348235.1). Taxonomy (NCBI): domain Eukaryota; kingdom Metazoa; phylum Chordata; class Mammalia; order Carnivora; family Phocidae; genus Phoca; species Phoca vitulina. The sequence goes on from NW_022589718.1 coordinate 5,392,967, forward strand.
AATATAAATTTTGGCAGGAACTATACTTACTGGGCTTATTTTTTGAGTTTTGGGGAAGAATATGAATGCTGTCAACATTTATAGTTATGCATCTCTAAACAATTAAAATACTAAATTAAGACTTTCACTTCAGGTCAAAATAGAGTAACAGAGTACCAAGAAACTCTTACCCAACTAGAAAACTAGGAAAAATATATGAAACAACTTTTTTCAGAAAATAGAGAATAGTAAGAGAGAGCAGAACGGTGGTTAATAGTGTCTGGAGGGTGAGGGAAAAGGGGAGATACTGTTCAAAAGGTACAAATTTTCATTCAAGAATGAATTAGTTTTCAGGATCCACTGTACAACATGATGACTATAGTTAACAATACTGTATCATATATTTGAAATTTGCTAAGAGGATAGATAAAGTGTCCTCACCACATACAAAAAAAAAAAAATGGTAACTATGTGAAGTGAAGTTTAGGTTAATTAGTTTGATTGTAGTAATCATTTCAGAAGGTATACGTATATCAAAACATCATGTTGAACACCTTAAAAACATAATTTTTACTTGTCAGTCATACTTCAATAATGTTGGGGGGGTAAGGGTGTGTAGAGTTTATGCCCACTGCAGTTAGAACACCCCCAAAACTTCCCTCACTACTTACACCAAACACAAGTTCAATGGATTTCCAAAACCACTCTCAGGTTTGGTAATTTACTAGAAGGACTCACAGAACTCATTGAAAGCTTTTATATTCACAGTTATGGTTTATTATATGGAAAGTATGCAAATTAAAATTAGCCAAGAGAAGAAGCAACTAGGACAGAACCCAGGAAAAGTTCATACTGCCTTCACCCCAGGGAATTACAGACACAATACTCTCCCAAAATTGATGTGTGAAATTCCTGACTTATGCTATGAGGCCAGTGTTACTCTAATACCAAACCCAGAGACATTACAAAAAAGGAAAATTACAGACCAATATCTCTCATAATCATTCACACATCAATCAATTCATCATATTGACAGGCTGAAGAAGAAAAACCATATGACCATAACAATTGATGTAGAAAAAGCATTTGACAAAACCCAATACTCACTTAATGAATTATACATAATATTAGCAAACTAGGAATAGAGAGAAACTTCCTAAATTTGATAGTGAACATACAGAGAAAACCTACAGCTAATATCTTATATATGTTGAGAAACTATAAGCTTTCCCCCTGAGATCAGGAACAAGACAAGGATGGTCGTCACCACTCCTTTCAACATCTTGCTGTAAGTTCTAGCTAATTCAGTAAGAAAAGAAAATGAAATTAAAAATATACAGGTTGAGTAGAAAAAAAAAACTGTTTCTTCCACAGATTCTGTGATTGACTATGTAAAGAAAATCCCAAATGATTGACCAAAAAGCAAAAAAAAAAAAAATTAAAATCTCCTGGACTACTAATTAATTACAACAAGATTGCTGGATACAAAGTTAATATACAAAAGTCAATTGTTGGGGTTCCTGGGTGGCTCAGTTGGTTAAATGTCTGCTTTCAGCTCAGGTCATGATGCCGGGGTTCTAGGATCGAGCCCCGCATCGGGCTCCCTGCTCAGCACCAAAAAAACTTTTATCTAACATTATATTTAGTGGTGAAAGTCAGAAAGCTCCCTCCCCCCCAATAAAAACAAAGCAAAGACCATTCTCAACATTTCTAATTGACACTAGATCCAAGGTGAATTCACAAAAGTCAATTGTATTTTCTCTACTAGCAATGGATAATTGTTAAATAAAATTTTAAAACAATGCTATAGAAACAACCATAGAAAAACTAAATGAATGAAAGAAGAGCTAAATAAGTGGAGATATACACCATGTACATTGATTTGCAGACAATTTTAATTAAAAAAAAGTAATTCTCCAAAAATTGATGTATGAATACCACACAATTCCAATAAAGTCCCTATATTCACATGCTGATTCTCCAATTTATATGGAAATACAAAGGTCTCACAATAATAAAACTATCCTGGAAAAAAGGAACAAAGTTGGATGATTTACATTACCTGTTTTCAAGATTTACTGTGAAAACACATTAATTAAAATAGTGTAGAATTGGCATAAGTATGGTTACATAAATAAACAGAAAAGAATACAGGGATAGATACACATGTATAGTAATTTACTTTCATAAGAATGCTAAGGTAATACAATGGTGAAAAGATAGTCATTTTAACAAATACTACTAGAAAAATTTGATATTCAAATGGAGCATAATTAACCTCAAAAAAAATCTCCCCAAACACAAAAACACACCCAAAATGGATCAAAGACTAAATGTGAGCGATAATTGTAAAACTTCTCATAGAAAACATAAGAGAAAATATTCATGACCTTGAGCAGGCAAAGATTTCTTAGGGTACAAAAAGCATGACCATAGAAGAAAAAAAATGATAAATTGGTCTTCATAAAAAATAAAAAATGCCTGCTATTCAAAGATGTTGTTAAGCAACCAAAAAGGTAATACATGGATTGGAAACAAATATTTGTAATATACATGTTTGACAAAGGACTAGTATACAGCCCATAGGGAAAAAAACTCTTACAAATCAATAATAAAAAAAACCAAACAACTTAATGGTTAATAAGGACATGAGAACAGGCTCAACATCATTATACTCAAAGAAAATACAAATGAAAACCATTGTAATGGCTAAAATTTAAAAGGCTGCAACATCACATTTTGGTGATGATGTGGAGGAAATTAAGTTTCATGTGTTGCTGATAAGAGTGTAAAATAATACAACACTTTGGAAAATAGTTTGCCAGTTTCTCATGAACATATACACTTATATGATCCAGCAATTCTACTTAGGAATTTGAAATAATGGCCCACTACTCTTAACTCAAATATCCATTAGCAAGTAAATGAAAAAACAGATTGTGCTATATTTAAACAACAAAGTATTACACATAATAAAAAGGAAGAAACTATTGTGACATAAAACAACATTGAATGAATCTCAAAACACAGTATTGAAAGGAGCACCTGGCTGGCTCAATCAGAAGAGGATGTGACTCTTCATCTCAGGGTCATGAATTCGAGCCCCACACTGGGTATAGAAATGACTTAAATAAATAAATAAACTGTAAGAAAGGAAGGAAGGAAGGAGGGAAGAAATGGAGGAAGGAAGGAAGGAAGGGAGGAAGGAAGGAAGGAAGGAAATGTGCTGCATCATTCTATTCACATGACTTTCTAGATCAGACAAAACTGACAATCAGATGTTTCCTGGACAGGTATCACAATCTCAGATTTCAAGGTATAGTACAAAGCTATAGTAATCAAAGCAGTATGGTACTGACACAAAAACAGACACTTAGGTCAATGAAACAGAATACCGAGTTCAGAACTAAAGCTCCACTTATATGGGCCATTGATCTACAACAAAGGAGGCAAGAATATACAATGTGGAAAAGACAGTCTCTTCAACATACGATGTCAGGAAAATTGGGAGAGCTACATGCAAAAGAACTGGACAACTTTCTTACACCATACACAAAAATAATCTCAAAGTAGATTAAGAAACTACATGTGAGACCAACCTGAAACCATAAAACTCCTAGAAGAAAACATAGGCAGTAATTTCTTTGACATATCTTTGACATAGTATTTTTCCATTTATGTCTCCTCTGACAAGGGAAACAAAAGCAAAATTAAACTACTGGAACTGCACCAAAATAAAAAGCTTCTGTGTAACTAAGGAAACCATCAATGAAACAAAAGAGCAACCTACTGAATAGGATAAGATATTTGCAAAATTATATATCCAATAAGGGGTTAATATCCAAAATATATAAAGAACTTATACAACTCAACACCAAAAAAAAAAAAAATCCAATTAAAAAATGGGCAGAGGACCTGAATAGACATTTCTCCAATGAAGACATACCGATGGCCAACAGACACATGAAGAGATAATGAACATCACTCATCCTCAGGGAAATGCAAATCAAAACCATAATGAGATATCACTTTACACCTGTCAGAATGGCTAAAATCAAAAACACAAGATAACATGTCTTGGTGAAAATGTGGGAAAAAATAACATGCAATGTTTAGGAATGCAAATTGTTGTAGCCATTATAGAACACAGTATGGAGGCTCCTCAAGAAATTAAAAATAGAAATATCAAACGAACCCATAATTCCACTACAGGATACTTACCCAAAGAAAACAAAAACACTAATTCAAAAAGATATGTGTACCACTATGTTTATAGTTGAATTATTCATAATAGTTAAGATATGGAAGCAACTCAAGTATCCTATGATAGATGAATGGACAAAGAAGATGTGGGAGATTTATCTATATCTATATCTATATCTACAGATATAATGGAATATAGATAGATAGATGATAGATAGATAGATGATAGATAGGTATAATGGAATATTACTCAGCCATAAAGAAAACAATAAAATCCCTCCATTTGTGACAACATGGGTAGACCTAGAGGATATAATGCTAAATGAAATGAGTCAGTCAGAGAAAGACAAATACCATATGATTTCACTCAAATGTGGAATTTAAGAAACAAATCAACAAGAACAATAAAAAGACAAAAAAATAGAGAAAAAAATGGTGGTTGATAGAGGGGAGTGGGCAGGGGAATGGAGAAAACAGATAAAGAGGATTAAGAGAACACTTATTATGATGAGCACCAAGAAATGCATAGAATTGTTGAATCATTATACTGTGCACCTGAAACTACCATAGCACTGTATGTTAATTATATTTTAAAAGAAAGAAATTCAAGAAAAAGAAATTAAGAAATTAAAGAAAGAAAGAGAGAAAGAGGAAGGAAGGAAGGAAGGAAAGAGGGAAGGAAGGAAGGAAGGAAGGAAGGCAGGCAGGCAAGCAGAATTAAGAGGGAGGACTTGTTCTATCAAATGGCAAAACATATTAGAAAGGCAGAGTAATTAAAACAGTGTGGTATGGATACAAGTATATTCAGACCCATATATGTATCACACCCTAATATCACTTCCATCTATCTCGTAATCATGGAAATGTACAATACCTGCAGTATGGCTGCAAATACTGAATTATCTAAAAGTACTACAACCTGGACCTTTTGCATTCACTATATTTTCAGAGCTTCCCTACCAAGTGAATAATTAAAATCACCCTATGTTCAGACTGTAATATTAATAGCCTTACCTTACCATATTACTGATTCCATTGTGAAATAATACCCTAAAAGATACTTGATGGTCGGCTGACACATTAATCTTCAATAAAACATTTATAAAATATCCAGAGGTTAAGTACAGGTTTGGAAAGATCTTATAAATTTAGTTTAGAATACAAAAGCTCATTCTAGACTCCTATTTTTCCCATCAGCAATAATTTTTAGGAGTACATTTTTATAGTTGTTCAAAATCCTTCAGCCTACATCTATATAGTATATTCTTGTATATATTTCAAACTTGATTTCACTTACTGTAAATATTCGTCATGGTACTCAGTCATATTTGAGATACACAGATATATATATACATATTTGACAAAGAGATGAGCTAAAACAATAAATTTATTAATTAACTTTCCTATTTATCAGACTTACTTCCTCAGTACCACAGTCACACGCTTCACCTAGCTCCACTTTGCCATTGCCACAGATTGCCCCCATGGTTCTTCGCATTTGTGGCTTATTCTGAAGACATTTGGCACCCATATTTGAAATGAAATTTTCAAAGTCACTCAAACTGCAACTGCTAAACGTCTTCATACCACTTGATTGCCTAGAGGTGAATCCATACAATGTCATTGGCAATACACTTCTGAAAACACAACTCTATATAATATAAATTAATTTTAAAATGTTAAATTTAATAGGTAATGATAAATGTTTATAACAAGTGCTTAGAGGTCAAAATTATTCCTGGGTAGGTCCTGTGATTTTATTCACTGGGATACATGTCCTTATTCAAATAAAATTAAGTACAACTTAATAGTAAAAATCAAACAGGCCAATTAGAAAATGGACACAGACTTGAATAGATTATTCAAAGAATACATATAAATGGCCAACAGGAAAATGAAAAGGTGCTCAATATCAGTAATCATCAGGGAATTGCAAATCAAAACCACAATAAGATATCACCACACACCTGTTAAGATGGCTATTATCATTTTAAAAGATCAGATTTGGCAGGGATATGGAGAAATTGGAATCCTTGGTATACTGTTTGTGGGAATGTAAACTGGGGCAGTCACTGTGGAAAACAGTAGAGAAGTTCTTCACAAAATTAAAATAGAACTACCATATGATCCCACAATCCCACTTCTGGGTATATATCCAAAATAACTGAAACCAGGATCTCAATGAGATATCTGCACCCTCATGTTCACTGCAGCATTATTCACAATAGCAAAGATAGGGAAGCAACCTAAATTTCCATTGACAGATGAATGGATAAAAAAAAAAAAATGTGGAATATACATGCAATGGAATATTATGCAGCCTTAAGAAAAGAAGGTAATCCTGCCATATGCAACAACATGGATGAACCACGAGGACATTATGCTAAGTGAAATAAGCCAGTAACAGAAGACAAATACTGCATGATCTCACATATATATCTCAAATAGTCAAACTCATGGATGCAGAGTTTGTACCATGTATAATGGTGGTTGTTGGGCTAGGAGGAGGTGGAAACGGGAAGTTATTCAATGGGTATAAAGTTTCAGTTATTCAATATGAGTACATTTTAGAAACCTGTTGCACAACAAGTACCAATAGTTAACAATATTGTATTGCACATTTAAAATTTTAAGAGAACTCCTGTTAAGTGTTCCTCCACAATAAAAAAAATTAAGAATAGATTAACTTTATTTTTATATACATTATAAACTACATGTACCTAAGAGAAAATTTTGAGTTTCTGGGCATGACTGTATATAAATTCTTGTATATAGAAAAAAATATTTATACATGTATATGATGTCTCTTGCCTAGGAATAGAGAAAACCCTGTATCCATTTATGTCAATTCCCAGATATATATCAACAATTCTTCAAACTTCTCTTCTACTCCCTCAGTCTTTCCCCTGACCATTATAAAATTAAAAATCAAGCTCTTTGAAAGTTTGAATCTTTTCTATTTCAATGTGTTTTTTTTCATTATTTATTCACAGGTTTGTAGTACATATGTAATATGACAGATGATTCATTAAGCAGTAAGTTGTTTGAGGCAGGAACTTTATCATCTTTATTACTGGTATTACTTATCACAAGTACAGTACTTAGCAAACACAGAATCAATTGTCTATTGGTTTTTCATAATAACAAAAAACTTTTATTAAACATACTGTGCTTAGTTCTGAGCTTTCTCACAGATCTCAGAGAAACTGTTTATTAATCAAAATTTTATATCATTATGTCCACATATCACTAATAAAGATAACTTCAGAGAATATTTCCATAAGATGAGTCACTTTCAATATGTAGTAAAAATCTATCAGACAAGGAGAAAACTGACATTTATTAAGTACCTATTATTAGTTGGATATTTTAGATACTTGAATATTTAATCCTCACTACAAATCAGGGAGATTGGTATTGTCACCAGCATTCTATAGAAATTGAACTAAAGTTCAAAAAAGCTAAAAACCTCACAAAACTCAGTTTGTAAATTAGCAGGATCAGCATTCACACACAGTCGTTTAAGACTTCAAATTCACGTCTTTTTTTACCCCCAAATTAATCTTTGAACATTACATAATAAAATATTTACTATTAAATATTAATAAATTTTTTACCGTAAACCATAAGTTTTGATAATACTATCACCAGAATTGAAAGGTGAGGAAAATTTTAATTGAAAACTATATGATATTTTGGCTCTGGGAACTATTTTTAGTCAACTATATGTCATCCCAAGTTATTCACCTTTTTGCTCCCCAAAACAGCAGTTCTTAAGAACAAGTGTTCCCAAGATTACTTGTAATCAATTATACAGAATTTTTTCCATTTATTTTGTTGAGATTTTATACTTTGAATTCTAATGCAACGTTAGCTTTGTTCCCAAATTATTTTATAAATGCTTACTGAAACTATGATATAACTAGCCTAAGTTCTAGGTTCAGAGACAGAGAAATTAAGTGATAGAAAAAAGTAATGGTACTTTCCCACTGGAAATGGGAAATGCTCTCTACCATTTTTTTGAGGTTAAGGCTAGCACTTGACAGCATTTGGAAAAAAGAAAAAAAAAAAGAACTTTCACTTCACTTTTGTGTCTGTGAGATTCATTCTTCGACTCTGAGACAAGAACCTTGCAATCCTGCAACACCTTCTCACAAATAAAAAAATGTAGAACACTATATAAACCTGGGGGCAGGAGTTAAGATGGCAGAGGAGTAGGGGGGCCCTAAGCTTGCCTCGGCCCTCGAATACAGTTAGATAATTATCAAATTCTTAACACCAAGAAATCAATCTGAGGCCTGAGAGAAAACTGCAAGTCTACTAGTAGAAAAGCAACGCCGTTTGGAAGACAGGCGGCGCAGAGAGCTGATCTGGGAGAGAGAACTGTGGGTAATGCGCAGGAGAGTCCCGCTTAGGGGCACTACCGCAAGGCGTTATAAGCAGAGGAGCACAAAATCTGAAATCTTAGACATCCGCCACTGCCGGCGTTGTGCCTGGCTTAAAGGTGCTCAGCGGGCAAAGAGGGTTAGAAGCCCAGGAGCGGACAGGGTGGTCTGAGGATTTCCTGGGTCACAAGAAGAACAAGTGGCGCAGATGTGCTGCTCTGTTTTCAGGCATAGGAGTGGAGACTCCGGCTGAGGGCAGCGAGCGTGCTGCCGGCTCTCTGCTCGGCGCCGCCATGAACTCTGAACTGCTGCTCCGTGGTGTGGCTGCCGCACTGGCACAGGCCGGCCACAGGCAAACGTGCAGTGAGACCCTCCCCCACGGGAGCGCGGCAGGTCCGCACCAGGGGAGTCCCTAAAATTTGGAGTTCTGAAACCCAGTCACACTCCAGAGATGAAACAGTTCAGACACAGGCAAGGTGAAGGCAGGGATCTGAGGGCAGCTGGGGACACAAGATTGATTGTTCTTCTGTGAGGGCTTCCTAAAGAGTTGGGGGCATAAACTCTCAGCACTAGGGCTAGAGGGCCGGTGGCAGGGGCGGGGGCTGCCATTTTCGTCCAGCCCATCAGCACCGAAAGCCTTCAGGGAGCAAAACCGAGCCACCTAGTGGAGGCCAGAGCCCCCTGCACCCTAGAGAGACATCCCCACCAGGGCAAGTCCACCTGAGAATCAGGGCAACAAGGCCCCTCCCCAGAAGACCAGCACAAACATCTTGCACACACCAAGTCTACTGATCTTAGAGTGCTACAGAGCTTCAGCTCTAAGGGAAATAGGATCTAGCTTCCTTTTTGTTTTTATTTTTTATTATTACTTTTTCATTTTTTAATTTTTTTAATTCCTTTTTTATTTGTTTTTGTTTTTTAATTTTTATTTACATATATTTTATATTTTTTATTTGTTTGCTTGTTTGTTTATTTATTTATTTTTGGATGGACCTTCTTTTAACAAGCAGACCAAAATATACCCAGGATCTAGTTTTGTTGTTGTTGTTTTCTTTTTCTACTTTTCTTTTCTGGACAAAATGACAAGATGGAGAAATTCATCTCAAAAGAAACAACAGGAAATAGCACTCATGGCCAGATATATCAATCCAGATGTAAGTAAAATGTCTGAACTAGAAAGTGGCAAGATATATTCAATGTGCTGAATGGGAAAAATATACAGCCAAGAAAACTTTATCCAGCAAGGCTGTCATTCAGAATAGGAGAGATAAAGAGTTTCTCAGACAAACAAAAACTAAAGGAGTTCACAACCACTAAACCAGCCCTACAAGAAATATTAAGGGGACCCTTTGAGTGGGGGGGGGGGGAAGACCAAAATCAACAAAACTAGAAAGGACCAGAGAACATTACCAGAAACACCAACTCTATAGGTAACACAGTGGCACTAAATTCACATCTCTCAATAATCACTCTGAATGCAAATGTAATAAATGCTCCAGTCAAAAGACATAGGGTATCAGAATGGATTTAAAAAAAAAAACACAAGATCCATCTATATGCTGCCTGCAAGAGACTCGTTTTAGACCTGAAGACACCAGCAGATTGAAAATGGGAGATGGAGAACCATCTATCGTGCTAATGGACATCAAAAGAAAGCCAGGAGGAGTTAAGATGGTGGAGAAATAGGGGGACCCTGGGCCTTCCTTGTCCCTCGAGCAGAGCTGTATTGAGGTCAGATCACTTGGAACACCCCAGAAATCAATCTGAGGATTGGAAGAAGGGTCTCAACAGCTGAAGGGAGATAGCATGGCAGCTGTGAGGCATGTGGAAGTGAATTGGGGGAGAGAAAAAGTGCTGTGCTGAGGAGGGTAGGGAACCCTTTCCATGGGGAGAGAAAGGTTGAGAAGGGTTAAGAGAGTGCGGCCTTGGGTTTGCACAAGAAAACTTCTACGGACCACAGGCTAAGGAGCCAGGGGAACTGAGTGCGGCAGGTGTTTTTGCAAACAGTGTGGAGCTCAGTCTCAGGTTTTGGAAGTGCGAGACTTTTGCCAGAGGGGAACTGTGGCATGTGCTTCTGGGGAGAAGGAGGACGGTGGCCAGAGAGCACACAAAGTGGTGTAGGGATCTCCTGCGATGCACTGAGAGAAACTGCTCCCCTTCCTGAAGTCCATTTGGAAAAGGGTGTATTGCCTCTCCAAGGACAAAAGACCCTCTGGGCACTGGCAAAGGGCCTTTCACTGGCAGGGGACAAAGGAGCACGCAGAGGATGGAGAACCTGGTCTCTGCTGTTCCTGGTGCCACACCATAAATTCTGCACACCACGCAGATGTGGGACTTTTTTGTGGGACTTTTTTCTGGGACAAAGGGCACTAGTCAGAGCACAGTGAGGCTCTAATCCGAAGAAGGGAGTGGATCCCTGTGGCACTGGGTCCCTTAAGTTTCGGAATGTTGAATCCCAGCTGCACGCCAAAATAAAACACAGGAGAGCTGTGCTGCCAGGGGTGCTGACGGCCCTTGCTCTTCTGTGAGGGCTTCCTGAGCAGCATAAAATGTGAGATGTCCTGGCCAGGTATGAGAGAGTCGGGTGGCACCATTTCACCCTCGCCCCCAACACGGTCGGACTTCAGAGAGCAACACAGCAGCCCCAGCGGAAGAAGGAGCCGTTGACATCAAAACCTGCCCCCTGCGATTGGCAAATGCATTTTCAATGGGACGGGACTGACTGTGAGCCAGTGCAGCGGGCCTCTGCCCCCCGAAGAGCCACACAAGCTGGACACTGCGGGCACCAATCTACTGCTCTACAGAGCTTCAACGCGTGCCCTTCAATTCTTCAGTTCCGGTGCAAATAGGACCAGGCTGTGGGGGGTTTTTTTTTAATCTTTTCTTATCTTTTATCTTTTTTTTTTTTCTTTTTCTTTTTTTTTTTTTCTTTTCCTTTTCTCTTATTTTTTTGGATCAGGCTTTTTTTGGATCAAGTTTTTTGGGTTTTGGGGGTGTTTTTTCTTTTTTTTTCTTTTTTTGTCCAGGCTTACTTTAACAAACAAATCAAAGCACACCTAGATAAAGTTCCAAACACTCCTCTTTGCAAGCAAGGAGGAACTCTGCAGAGGACTGACCTATGGGAAAGGGCAGCCAAAACACAACAGCAGAGTGCACACAGCACACACCAAAAACACTTTCTGAAGTGCCAGCCCCTGGACAGTGTATGACTTCTTTTTAATATAGCATTAATCTGAGGTGCAGGAAACATAACAAGCTTTTATAACACACAAAAAGATAGAACTTAGCCAAAATGAGAAGATGGAGGAATTCTCCCCAAAAGAAAGGTCAGGAAGATATCCCAGCCAGGGACTTGCTCAAAGCAGATATAAACAATATATCTGAACAAGAATTTAGAACAACAGTCATAGGACTACTAGCTGGACTTGAAAAAACCATAGAAGACACCAGAGAAACTCTTGCTGCAGAGATAAAAGACCTAAAAACTAGTCAGGCTGAAATTAAAAGAAAAAAAATGCTATAACTGAAATGCAAACTAACTGGATATAATCACAATGAGGACTTAAGAGGCAGAGGAGAGAATAGATGATATAGAAGATAAAATTATGGAAAATAATGAAGCTGAAAAGAAGACGGAAAGAAAACTATTAGATCAGGAAGGCAGACTTAGGGAAATCAGCAAACCATAAAGCAAAATAATATCCATATCATAGGACTCCCAGAAGAAGATGAGCAAGAAAAAGGGGCAGAAGCTTTATTTGAACAAATTATACCTGAGAACTTCCCTAAACTGGGGAAGGAAAGAGGCATTCAACTCCAAGAGGCACAGAGAACTCCCCTCAAAATGAACAAAAACAAGTCAACAATACATATCATAGTGAAACTTGAAAAATACAAAGATAAAGAGAGAATTCACAGTGCAGCTAGGGACAAAAGGTTCTTAACCTACAAGGGTGAACAACATAAGGTGAGCAGCAGACCTGTTCACAGAGATCTGGAAGGCCAGAAAGGACTGGCATGATATATTCAACGTGTTAAATGGGAAAAATATGCAGCCAAGAATACCTTATCCAACAAGGCTATCATTCAGAATAGAAGTAGAGATAAAGAGTTTCCAAGACAAACAAAAACTAAATGAGTTCACAACCACTAAACCAGATCTCCAAGAAATATTAAAGGGGACCTGTTGAGAGGGGAGGAGAGACCAAAAGTAACAAAGACAAGAAGGAACAGAGACAATCTACAGGAATAGTGACTTTACAGGTAATACAATGGCACTAAATTCTATCTTTTAGTAATTACTCTGAATGTAAATGGACTAAATGCTCTAATAAAAGACATAGGGTACCAGAATGGATCTTTTTAAAAGCCCCATTGATATCCTGCTTACAAAAGATTCATTTTAGACTCAAAGACAGCTCCAGATTGAAAGTGAGGGGGTTGAAAACCATTTACCATGCTAATGGACATCAAAAGAAAGCTGGGGTGGCAATCCTTATATTAGACAAACTAGATTTTAAGCCAAAGACTGTAATAAGAGATGAAGAAGGACACTATATCATGATAAAAGGCTCTACCCAACAAGATCTAACAACTGTAAATATTTATGCCCCCAACTTGGGAGCAGCCAGCTATATAAATCAACTAATAACAAACTTAAAGTCATTGATAATAATACAATATGACTGGGGGACTTTAACACCCCACTCACAGCAATGGACAGATCAACAATTGGAAACAAGGGCTTTACAAACTATGGAAAGAGCCTAGATGTCCATCAACAGATGAATGGATAAAGAAGATGTGGTATATATATACAATGGAATATTAGGCAGCCATCAAAAAAAATGAAATCTTGCCATTTGCAACGATGTGGATGGAACTAGAGGGTATTTTGCTAAGCAAAATAAGTCAATCAGAGAAAGACAAGTATCATATGATCTCACTGATATGAGGAATTTCAGAAACAAGATAGAGGATTATAGGGGAAGGGAGGGAAAAATGAAACAAGACGAAACCAGAGAGGAAGACAAACCATAAGAGACTCTTAATCTCAGGAAACAAACTGAGGGTTGCTGGAGTGAAGGGGGGGTGGGAGGGATGGGGTGGCTGGTGATGGACATTGGGGAGGGTAGGTACTATGGTGAGCGCTGCGAATTGTGTAAGACTGATGAATCACAGACCTGTACCCCTGAAACAAATAATACATTATATGTTAATTAAAAAAATTAAAAAGAAAAAGCAAGGAGCACTATTAAAAAAAAAAAAAGGAAACAAGGGCTTTAAATGACTCACTGAACCAGATGGACTTAACAGATATATTCAGAGCATTTCATCCTAAAGCAGCAGAATACATTCTTTTTGAGTGCACATGGAACATTCTCCAGAATAGATTACACACTGGGTCACAAATCAGCCCTCAACAAGTACAAAAAGATTGAGGGATGCCTGGCTGGCTCAGTCGGTTAAACATCTGCCTTTGGCTTGGGTCACAATCCCGGGGTCCTGGGATCGAGCCCCACACCGGGCTCCTTGCTTGGCGGGGAGTCTGCTTCTCCCTCTCCCTCTGCCTGCTGCTCCCCCTGCTTGTGCTTTCTCTCTCTCTCTCTGACAAATAAATAAATAAAATCTTTTTTAAAAAAGTACAAAAAGATTGAGATCATACCATGCATATTTTCAGACCACAGTGCTATGAAACTTGAAGTCAACTACAAGAAAAAATGTAGAAGGACCACCAATACATGGAGGTTAAAGAACATCCTACTAAAGAATAAATGGGTCAACCAGGAAATTAAAGAAGTACTTTAAAAATACATGGAAGCAAATGAAAATGAAAACATGACAGTCTAAAACCTTTGGGATGCACCAAAGGTGGTCCTAAGAGGGAAGTATATAGTAATGCAGGCCTTCCTCAAGATGCAAGAGAAGTCTCAACACAACCTAAATTTACAGCTACAAGAGCTAGAAAAGAAAGAGAAAATAAAGCCTAAATCCAGGAGGAGAGGGGAAATAATAAAGATTAGAGCAGAAATCAATGATATAGAACACAGAAAAACAGTAGAACAGTAGATCAACGAAACCAGGAGCTGGTTCTTTGAAAGAATTAACAAGATTGTTAAACCCCCAGCCAGACTTATCAAACAGAAAAAGAGAAAGGACCCAGATAAATAAAATCATGAATGAAAGAGGAAGGATCACAACCAACACTGCAGAGATAAAAACAATCGTAAGAGAATACCATAAAAAATTATATGCCAACAAATTGGGCAACCTGGAAGCAATGGACAAATTCATAGAAACTTACAAACTCCCAAAACTGAAACAGGAAGAAATAAAAAATTTGAAGAGACCCAAAACCAGCAAATAAATTGAACCAGTAATCAAAAATCTGCCAACAAACAAAAGTCCTGCCCAGATGGCCTCCCAGGGGAATTCTACCAGACATGTGAAGAGTTAATACCTACCCTTCTGAAACTGTTCCAAAAAATAGAAGTGGAAGAAAGACTTCCAAACTCATTCTACAAAGCCTGCATTACCTTGATTCCAAAACTAGACAAAGATCCTACTAAAAAGGAGAATTACAGGCCAATAACCTTGATGAATATAGATGCAAAAGTTCTCAATAAAATACTAGCAAATCGAATTCAACATTACATGAAAAGGATTATTCACCATGACCAAGTGGGATTTTTTTCCTGGGCTGCAGGGGTGGTTTAACACCCACAAATCAATCAATGTGACACACCACATTAATAAAAGAAAGGATAAGAACCATATGATGCTCTCAATAGATGCAGAAAAAGCATTTGAAAAAATGCAGCATCCTTTCATGATAAAAACCCTCAACAAAGTAGGGATAGATGGAACGTACCTCAACATCATAAATGCAATATATGAAAAACCAACAGTTAATATTATCCTCAATGGGGAAAAACTGAGAGCCTTTCCCCTACAGTCAGAAATAAGACAATGATGTTCACTTTTACCATTACTATTTAACATAGTACTGAAAATCTTAGCCACAGCAATCATACAACAAAAAGAAAAAAAGGCGTCCAAATTGGCAAGGAAGAAGTCAAACTTTCACTACTCACAGATGACATGGTACTCTATGTAGAAAACACAAAAGATGCCACCAAAAAATTACTAGAACCCATACATGAATTCAGCAAAATCGCAGGATATAAAATCAATGTGCAGAAATCTGTTACATTTCTATACACCAATAATGAAGCAGCAGGAAGAGAAATCAAGGAATCCATCCCATTTGCTGTTACACCAAAAACAATAAGACACCTAGGAATAAATCTAACTAAAGAAGTAAAATACCTAGGGGTACCTGGGTGGCTCAGTTGGTTAAGCATCCGACTCTTGGTTTTGGCTCAAGTCATGATCTTATGGGTTGTTAGATCCAGCCCCACATCAGGCTCTGTGCTCATCGGGGAGTCTGCTTGAAGATTCTCTCCCTCTATATCTCCCCCAGACATGATCTCTCTCTTTCTCTCTCAAATAAATAAATAAATAAGTAAACCTTTTTTAAAAAAAGAAGTAAAAGATCTCTACTCTCAAAACTATAGAACACTTATGAAAGAAATTGAGGAAGACACAAAGAAATGGAAAAACATTCAATGCCCATGGATTAGAAGAAAAACATTGTTAAAATGTCTATACTACCCAAAGCAATCTACATATTTAATGCAATCGCTATCAAAATACCACCAGCACTTTTCACAGAAATAGAACAATCTTGAAATTTGTATGGAACTACAAAAGACCCCAAATAGCCAAAGCAATTCTGAAAAAGAAAACAAAACTGGAGGCATCATGATTTCAGATTTCAAGCTATATTATAAAGCTATAGTCATCAGGACATTATAGTACTGGCATAAAAACAGACACACAGATGAATGGAACAGAATAGAGAACCCAGAAATGGACCAAAAACTATATGGTCAACTAATATTCAACAAAGCAGGAAAGAACATCCAATAGAAAAAAGACAGTCTCTTCAACAAATGGTGTTGGGAAAACTGGACAGCAACATGCAGAAGAATGAAACTGGGGCACCTGGGTGGCTCAGTTGGTTAAGCGACTGCCTTCAGCTCAGGTCATGATCCTGGAGTCCCTGGATCGAGTCCCGCATCGGGCTCCCTGCTCGGCGGGGAGCCTGCTTCTCCCTCTGACCCTCCCCCCTCTCATGTGCTCTCTCTCTCTCTCTCATTCTCTCTGTCTCAAATAAATAAAATAAAATCTTTAAAAAAATAAAAAAAAAATAAAGAAGAATGAAACTGGACCACTTTCTTACACCATACACAAAAATAAATTCAAAATGGATGAAAGACCTTAATGTGAGACTGGAAACCATAATGAAAATCCTAGAGGAGAACATAGGCAGAAATGTCTTTGTTTTAGGCTGTAGCAACTTCTTACTAGACACTCACCACAGGCAAAGGAAACAAAACCAAAAATGAACTATTGGCACTTCATCAAGATAAAAACCTTCTGCACAGCAAAGCAAACAATCAACAAAACTAAAAGTCAGCATATGGAATGGGAGAAGATATCTGCAAATGACATATCTGATAAAGGGTTAGTATCCAAAATCTATAAAGACTTTACTTATCAAAGTCAACACCTAAAAAATAAATAACCCAGTTAAGAAATGGACAGAAGACATGAACAGATACTGTTCCAAAAAAGACATTCAGATGGCTAACAGACAGATGAAAAAATGCTCAACACCACTCATCATTTTGGAAATACAAATCAAAACCATGATGAGATACTATCTCAAACCTGTCAGGATGGCTAAAACCACAAGTGTTGGCCAGATGCAGAGAAAGGGGAACCCTCTTACACTTCTGGTGGGAATGCAAACTGGTGCAGCCACTCTGGAAAACAGTATGGAGGTTCCTCAAAAAGTTGAAAGTAGAGCTACCTTATGACCCAGCAATTGCACTTCTAGGTATTTATCCAAATGATACAAAAATAGTGATTCAAAGGGATACATGCACCCCAAAATTTATAGCAGCATTATCAACAATAGCCAAATTATGGAGAAAGCCCAAATGTCCAACAACTGATGAATGGATAAAGATGTGATATATATATATATATATATATATATATATATATATACACACAATGGAATATTACTCAGCCACTAAAAAGAATATAATCTTGCCATTTGCAATGACTTGGATGGAGCTAGAGTGTATTATGCTAAGTGAAATAAGTCAGCCAGAGAAAAACAAATACCCTATGACCTCACACATATGTTGAATTTACAAAGAAACCAGATGAACATATGGGAAGGGGGAAAAGAAAAAAAGGAGAGAGGGAAACAAGCTGTAAGAGACTCTAAACAATAGAGAACAAACTGAGGGGTGATGGAGGGAGGTGGGTGGGGGATGGGTTAGATAGGTGATTGGCATTAAGGAGAACACTTGTTATGATGAGCATTGGGTATTGTACGTAAGTGATGAATCACTGAATTCTACTCCAGAAACCAATATTGCAGTGTATGTTAACTACCTAAAATGTTAAAAAAAAATGCAACAAGAAAAAGAATCAAAATCAAAATAATATTAAAAACAAATTATTTGTAATGAAGCAAAGTTCTGACATTTCCTATAATAAATACTTTTGTTGCCTTAAAAAAAATAAAGTCTATTTTGTCTGATATAGCTATTGCTACTCCAGATTCTTTTTGCTTCCACTTGCATGTAATATCTTTCTCCAAACCTTCACTTTCAGTTTGTGTTTTTCTGTTGTAGGCAGCATACAGATGGGTCTTGTTCTTTTATCCATCCTGCCACTCTATTCTGACATATTTTTAACAATCCTCACTATGAGATTTCACAAAATACAGTCTCATTCCCTTGCTAATATATCTTTGAAATTAGATTTGTTATCTTTGTTCTTAATGGTACATCTCTTTCCAACTCTCTTACACTTAAAATTTCAGGTTTATATTTTGTAGTACTTGGTCCATTTACGGCTAATTGGTACTATAAGTAAACACTAAATTTTGCACTTCAAATATTTAAAACAAAATAAACATAACGAATAAATCTTACTTTTAAATAAACTTACATAGCTTCTGGATTCATTATACAAATGGCTCCTGAACAGCGACATTTCGTTGTGTCATCATATGATATTCCCAGACTGAGTCCGAGCATCTGCGTAACAATAATGGAAAATGCCTCCAAAGTTATCTCCTTGGGGTACTATATTAACAAAAACAAAAATTCAAATGAAAGACAAGTCATTGAAAGGTGATAAAAAGTAATAATTTTCTAATTTTGAACATATTTATTATTTTATCAAATACTTAAGAATAGAAAATACAGCTCCTTGGACAGGTGAAAAGCTAAAGTTCTTCTTATGAAATTTTATTGAGATATAAGCAAATTGAATCTATGCCAATCTTTATCATGATTTAACAACAGAATACCTAATATAATTCTTAAGTAGCTATCATAACTATATAAAAGGGCTGTTTTTCATTATATTTTTTGGCTATATAGAACATGATCTTCAATTTACCTAATTTCTTATGATAGCTCTGTATTCATTTAGAATAGTCCACATGATATTCTGCTTCCCAGCACAGAAAGTGGCCATGTAACCAATTTCTCCGTTTAAGTGTGCTATCAGCTTCCTAACAGGATTCTCCATGACTCAGTAACTCATATCAGGAGAAACAACAGAAAGACATCCAAGGTAGCATTCTTGTATAATGCCGCTCACATATTTAACAAGTGTAGAGATAACTTCCTTGCCAAGGAGAAATGTGACACTGGTAATTCATGATATGCAATAACATCATGATTTCTCCAGTTACTACCACGTCTGGCATTGAATAAGGTACAGGTGAGGGCAGGTTGTGAGGAAGATCAAGGCACTTCACTGTTCTAATGACAAGCTCTAATAAAAACTTAGGGTTCAACTGGATTGTTATGATAGCACTAGAGGATACATATTATGAGAAATATAAAGGGAAAGCTGTGACTGAGCAACTGAGAATGCAAATAGGCAGTTAGTAAGCCTCTGCAGCAGCACTGTAGTAACTCCTCATCTCCTATAGTGGTTGGATTGACATGGCTGAGGACCATGCACCAAGCACAAGGGCTGCAGGGCTACAGCACTAACTTAATTCTCAAATCTACCAGATCTGATAGGGAAGGAGTTAGAATCTGAACCTTGGGAAGGGAACAATTGGGAGTGACATGGACAAATATACTTGGATTTCCCTTTCCAGGATAGGAAGCCTCCCTCTAAACAATATGACAGAGACCCATCAAAAATAACTTTTGATGACAATACCTAGGTCATTTGTCTCACCAACCGTCATGGCCTCCAGGTCCATATTAAGAATTAAATCAGGGGGGAGGAGCAAGATGGCGGAGGAGAAGGAGACCTGGATTTCGTCTGATCCCAGGAATTCAGCTGGATAGGAATCAAACCATTCTAAACACCTACGAACTCAACAGGAGATCGAAGAAAAGAATAGCAACAACTCTCTGAACAGAAAAGCGACCACTTTCTGGAAGGTAGGACATGCAGAGAAGTGAATCCGAGGCGATATTCGGGAGGATAGACAGCAGGGGAGGGGGCCTCGGTCAGCCGCTACCAGCAAGTGACAGAGCAACAGAGCACAAAATCGAAACTTTTAGAAGTCGGCTCCACTGAGGGACATCGCTCCAGTGGCTAAGCGGGGGGTGGAACCCTTGCTGGGACAGTGTGGTCTCAGGACCGGCGGTGTCACAGAAAGACCGGGGGTGCCTGAGTGTGGCAGAACTCCCAGATATTGGAGCGGGGAAGCTGGCTGCAAAGACGGAGCTGAGGAGTGGGCTCTCAGCTCAGGGTTGCCATAAACTGTGATCGGCAGCAGTCGGGCCACTGCTATTCTAGCAGGGACCCAACAAGCGGCAGATCCAGGGAGACTCCCCTTCCTCCCCCGGGGAGGAAGAGTGGGAGGAGGGGCGTGGGAGCACATAGCAGGGATCTGCTGGGTTTGGAGACTCCACATGCGGTCATGTGCCAGAGATAGAAATGCTCGGTCACAGGCCGGGTGAGCACGGAGTGCGACCGGAGACCAGGGAGATGGGAGTGATTGACTGCTTTTCTCTGGGGGCTCACTGAGGAGTGGGGCCCCGAGTTCTTGGCTCCTCCAGGTCGAAGATTGGGAGGCCGCCATTTTCACTCTCATCCCCAAAGCTATATGGAAAGCTTGCAGGGAACAAAAGCTCCAGACAGCAAACCCAAGTGGATTACTTAGACTGGCCCCCAGCAAGGGCGGGGCAATTCCACCTCCGGCAAAGACATTTGAGTACCATGGCAACAGGCCCCTCCCCAAGAAGATTGGCAAGAACAGCGAGCCAAAACCAAGTTTACCCTTCAATGAGAATGGCAGAACTCCAGCACTAGGGGAATACTGCACATGGAATTAATGGCTTTAAAAAAAAAAAGAATTCATGGCTTTTTTCCAATGATTCTTTAGTCTTTCAAAGTTAATTTTTTAAATTTTCTTTTTTCCTTTTTCTTTTTTTTTAATTTTTCTTTTTCCCTTTTTCAACCAACATGTTATCAATCCCTTTTTTAAAAAATCTTTTTTATTTTTCATTTTTAGAGTCATATTCCATCCCTTCATAGTAGTTAACCTTATTTTTGGTACATATATATATGTTGTTCTCTTTTTAAAATTTTGGGATACAGTTTCTTCTAACAGACCAAAATATACCCTAAATCTCTAGTGTATGGCTTTGTTCTAGTCTCCTGCCTGATCACATTCTCTCCCTTTTCTTTTTTTTTTTTAATCCTCTTCTTTTGTTTTCAACCAACTTCTTATTATATCAATTCCTTTTAAAAATCTTTTAAATTTTCATCTTTACAGTCATATTCCATCCCTTCATCATATATACCCTTATTTTTGTACATATATAAATTTTTCTTTCATTAAAATTTTGGGAGGCACTTTCTTCTAACAGACCAAAATATGCCCAAAATCTAGTGTGTGGCACTGATCTATGCACCAGCCAGATCATATTTGATCATATTCTGGTTTGGGGTTTTTTTTTTAATCTTTTTCTTTTTTTTTTTTCTTTTTTCTTTCCTTCCCTTTCTTTTTCCCCGCTTTCGGGTCTCTTCTGATTTGTTTACTGTCTATTTTTCTGGGGTCGTTGTTACCCTGTTAGCATTTTGTTCTCTCATTCATCTATTCTCCTCTGGACAAAATGACAAGACAGAAAAAAATCACCTCAAAAAAAAGAACAAGAGGCAGTACCGACTGCCAGGGACCTAATCAATACAGACATTGGTAAGATGTCGGAACTAGAGTTCAGAATGACGATTAAAAGATAGTAGCTGGGCTTGAAAAAAACATGGAAGATATTAGAGAAACCCTTTCTGGAGAAATAAAAGAACTAAAATCTAAACAAGTCGAATTCAAAAAGGCTATTAATGAGGTGCAATCAAAAATGAAGGCTCTAACTGTTCGGATAAATGAGGCAGAAGAGAGAATTAGTGATATAGAAGACCAAATGGTAGAAAATAAAGAAGCTGAGAAAAAGAGATAAACAACTACTGGATCACGAGGGCAGAATTTGAGAGATAAGTGATACCACAAGACAAAACAATATTAGAATAATTGGGATCCCAGAAGAAGAAGAAAGAGAGAGAGGGCAGAAGGTATCCTGAAGCAAATTATAGCAGAGAACTTCCCTAATTTGGGGAAGGAAACAGGCATCAAAATCCAGGAGGCACAGAGAACCCCCCTCAAAATCAATAAAAAAAAGGCAACACCCCGACATCTCATAGTAAAACTTACGAGTCTCAGAGACAAAGAGAAAATCCTGAAAGCAGCTCGGGACAAGAGATCTGTAACCTACAATGATAGAAACATTAGATTGGCAACAGACCTATCCACAGAGATCTGGCAGGCCAGAAAGCACTGGCATGATATCTTCAGAGCACTAAATGAGAAAAATATGCAGCCAAGAACACTATATCCAGCTAGGCTGTCATTGAAAATAGAAGGAGAGATAAAAAGCTTCCAGGACAAACAAAAACTAAAAGAATTTGCAAACATGAAACCAGCCCTACAAGAAATATTGAAATGGGTCCTCTAAGCAAAGAGAGAGCCTAAAAATAACGTAGACCAGAAAGGAACACAGACGGTATACCATAACAGTCACCTTACAGGCAATACAATGGCACTAAATTCATATCTTTCAATAGTTACCCTGAATGTAAATGGGCTAAATGCCACAATCAAAACACAGGCTATCACATTGGGTAAAAAAACAAGATCCATCGATATGCTGTCTGCAAGAGACTCATTTTAGACCCAAAGACACCCCCAGATTGAAAGTGAGGGTGTGGAAAACCATTTACCATGCTAATGGACACCAAAAGAAAGCTGGGGTGGCAATCCTTATATCAGACAAATTAGATTTTAAACCAAAGACTGTAATAAGAGATGAGGAAGGACACTATATCCTACTTAAAGGGTCTATCCAACAAGAAGATCTAACAATTGTAAATATCTATGCCCCTAACATGGGAGCAGCCAATTACATAAAGCAATTAATAACAAAAGCAAAGAAACACATCGACAGCAATACAATAATAGTTGGAGACTTTAACACCCCCCTCACTGAAATGGACAGATCATCTAAGCAAAACATCAACAAGGAAATAAAGACTTTAAATGACACACTGGACCAAATGGACTTCACAGATATATTCAGAACATTCCATCCCAAAGCAACAGAATACACATTCTTCCCTAGTGCCCATGGAACATTCTCCAGAATAGATCACATCCTAGGTCATAAATCACGTCTCAACCGGTAGCAAAAGATTGGGATCATTCCCCACATATTTTCAGACCACAATGCTTTGAAACTAGAACTCAATCACAAGAGGAAAGTCAGAAAGAACTCAAATACATGGAGGCTAAAGAGCATCCTACTAAAGAACGAATGGGTGAACCAGGAAATTAAAGAAGGATTAAAAAAATTCATGGAAACCAATGAAAATGAAAACACAACTGTTCAAAATCTTTGGGATGCAGCAAAGGCAGTCCTAAAAGGAAAGTATAGAGCAATACAAGCCTGTCTCAAGAAACAAGAAAGGTCTCAAGTACACAACCTAACCCTACACCTAAAGGAGCTGGAGAAAGAACAGCAAATAAAGCCTAAACCCAGCAGGAAAAGAGAAATAATAAAGATCAGAGCAGAAATCAATGAAATAGAAACCAAAAGAACAGATCAACAAAACTAGGAGCTGGATCTTTGAAAGAATTAACAAGATGGATAAACCCCTGACCAGACTTATCAAAAAGAAAAGAGAAATGACCCAAATCAACAAAATCATGAATGATAGAGGAGAGATCACAACCAACACCAAAGAAATACAAACAATTATAAGAACATATCATGAGCAACTATATGCCAGAAAATTAGATAACCTGGAAGAAATGGATGCATTCCTAGAGATGTATCAACTACCAAAACTGAACCAGGAAGAAACAGAAAACCTGAACAGACCTATAACCACTAAGGAAATTGAAGCAGTCATCAAAAATCTCCCAACAAACAAAAGCCCAGGGCCGGATGGCTTCCCAGGGGAATTCTACCAAACATTTAAAGAATTAATACCTAGTCTTCTGAAACTGTTCCAAAAAATAGAAATGGAAGGAAAACTTCCAAACTCGTTTTATGAGGCCACCATTACCTTGATCCCAAAACCAGACAAAGACCCCATCGAAAAGAATTACAGACCAATTTCCTTGATGAACATGGATGCAAAAATTCTCACCAAAATACTAGCCAATAGGATCCAACAGTACATTAAAAGGATTATTCAGCATGATCAAGTGGGATTTATCCCTGCGCTGCAAGGTTGGTTCAACATCTGCAAATCAATCAATGTGATACAATACATTAATAAAAGAACAAGAACCATATGATCCTCTCAATAGAGGCAGAAAAAGCATTTGACAAAGTACAGCCTCCTTTCTTGACGAACACTCTTGAGTATAGAGATAGAGGGTACATACCTCAATATCATAAAAGCCATCTATGAAAAACTCACAGCAAATATCATTCTCAATGGGGAAAAACTGAGAGCTTTGCCCCTAAGGTCATGAACACTGCAGGGATGTCCACTATCACCATTGTTATTCAACATAGTATTAGAAGTCCTAGCCACAGCAATTAGACAACAAAAAGAAATAAAAGGCATCCAAATTGGCAAAGAGGAAGTCAAACTCTCACTCTTTGCAGATGATATGATACTTTATGTGGAAAACCCAAAAGACTCCACCCCAAAACTGCTAGAACTCATACAGGAATTCAGTAAAGTGGTAGGATAGTTAATCAATGCACAGAAATCAGTGGCATTCCTATACACCAACAACAAGACAGAAGAAAGAGAAATTAAGGAGTCGATCCCATTTACAAATGCACCCAAAACCATAAGATACCTAGGAATAAATCTCACCAAAGAGGCAAAGGATCTGTACTCAGAAAACTATAAAATACTCATGAAAGAAATTGAGGAAGACATAAAGAAATGGAAAAACGTTCCATGCTCATGGATTGGAAGAACAAATATTGTGAAGATGTCAATGCTACCTAGAGCAGTCTACACATTCAATGCAATCCCTATCAAAACACCATCAACTTTTTTCAAAGAAATGGAACAAATAATCCTAAAATTTGTATGGAACCAGAAAAGACCCCGAATACCCAGAGGAATCTTGAAAAAGAAAAGCAAAGCTGGTGGCATCACAATTCCAGACTTCAAGCTCTATTACAAAGCTGTCATCAAGACAGTATGGTACTGGCACAAAAACAGACACAGAGATCAGTGGAAGAGAAAAGAGAGCCCAGAAATGGACCCTCAACTCTATGGTCAACTCATCTTTGACAAAGCAGGAAAGAATGTCCAATGGAAAAAAGACAGCCTCTTCAACAAATGGTGTTGGGAAAATTGGACAGCCACATGCAGAATAAGGAAACTGGACCATTTCCTTACACCACACAAAAAACAGACGCAAAATGGTTGAAAGACCTCAATGTGAGACAGGAGTCCATCAAAATCCTAAAGGAGAACACAGGCAGCAACCTCTTCGACCTCTTCGAAACATCGCCAAAGGCAAGGGAAGCAAGGGCTTATGAACTATTGGGACTTCATCAAGATAAGAAGCTTTTGCACCGCAAAAGAAACAGTCAACTAAACCAAAAGACAACTGACAGAATGGGAGAAGATATGTGCAAATGACAGATCAGATAAAGGGCTAGTATCCAAAATCTATAAAGAACTTATGAAACTCAACACCCAAAGAACAAATGATCCAATCAAGAAATGGGCAGAAGACGTGAACATTTTTCCAAAGAAGACATCCAAATGGCCAACAGACACATGAAAAAGTGCTCAACATCGCTCGGCATCAGGGAAATCGAAACGAAAACCTCAATGACATACCATCTCACACCAGTCAGAATGGCTAAAATTAACAAGTCAGGAAACGAAAGATGTTGGTGGGGATGTGGAGAAAGGGGAACCCCCTATACTGCTGGTAGGAATGCAAGCTGGTGCAGCCACTCTGGAAACAGTATGGAGGTTCCTCAAAAGGTTGAAAATAGAGCTACCCTATGACCCAGCAATTGCACTACTGGGTATTTACCCCAAAGATACAAATGTAGGGATCTGAAGGGGTACGTGCACCCCGATGTTATAGCAGCAATGTTCACAATAACCAAACTATGGAAAGAACCAAGATGCCCATCAACAGATGACTGGATAAAGAAGATGTGGTATATATATACAGTGGAATATTATGCAGCCTTCAAACAGAATGAAATCTTGCCATTTGCAATGACGTGGATGGAACTGGAGGGTATTATGCTGAGCGAAATAAGTCAATCAGAGAAAGACATGTATCATATGATCTTCCTGATATGAGGAATTCTTAATCTCAGCAAACAAACTCAGGGTTGCTGGAGTGGTGGGGGGTGGGAGGGATGGGGTGGCTGGGTGATAGACATTGGGGAGAGTATATGCTATGGTGAGCGCTGTGAATTGTGTAAGACTGTTGAATCACAGACCTGTACCTCTGAAACAAATAATACATTATATGTTAAAAAAAAGAAGAAGAAGAAGATAGCAGGAAGGGGAAAATGAAGGGGGGGAACTCGGAGGGGGAGACAAACCATGAGAGACTATGGACTCTGAGAAACAAACTGAGGGTTCTAGAGGGGAGGGGGTGGCAAACAATGAATCATGGAACACTACATCAAAAACTAATGATGTAATGTATGGTGATTAACATAACATAATAAAAAAATTAGCATGGAAAAAAAAGAATTAAATCACAACAGTAGTGATGTTACCAAGATACCGTCATAGGTCATTCCCAATTTCACCACCCCCTCACAACAAGAACAACTAACACTATTCTTGGACAGAATCTACTGTGAAGATCCTAGAACATGTAGGTCAGACTGAAGCACTCCCTGCACTACAGAAAACAAAACAGACCACATTAGAAGGGTAAAAGGAGCAGCTACACACTGACCGCTTTGCCCTTCCCCAAGGCTGGTGTAGTGCCATACTAGGAGATCTTCCCAGAGTCTACAGTACCTCAAGTGGGAAATGAGAGCCCAGGGTGGACATCCAGCTCCCCCAGCATTTAAGGTGACTTCTTAGGAGTCCCCAGTCTGATCTTCCCTCACAAGGAGCACAGAGGATGCTACATGGTTTGACCATGGGAAATCTGTGACAGAGAGGGGTGGAGGGACTTGCAACCCTCTTGGCAGACCAAGTTCTCACCCACAGCACCCAAAAGTAGTCCCAACCAGAAGTTTTGCCCATCTGTAGAGCTAAGTCAGTGATGCAGTCTGACCAGGGAACCCAATGAACAGCAGGTCTTCCTGATTCAGGTCATCAAAGATCCTTACCATTGAAGCCTGGTCTGTCCCCCAAACCCACCCAGGCAGGGAGCTGAGTCAAAACCCTCCCAATGCTGAGTGCAGCTTCTAGCCCCACCTGACCAGAGGTCAGGTCATAACACCTAGAAGCTGCATAGCCCAGCAATATTCAAGTGGAGAGTATGGTAGGCATGGCTATTGTCCACAGAGCAAAACCAGTGGCACCTTTCGGCCAGGGAACTCGGGGTGCATGTCAGCTTAAGGCCACAGAGAGCCTTCCTGGGCTTAAAGTCAGTTCTGCCCAGACAGGGAAGCTGATTCATACCCTATCCATGGCTTCATGCAGCTCCTGGCCCTGCCCAACCAGACAGCTTAACTGCAAATATCTAAGAGGCTGCTTAGAAATGGCTCTCCTGCTCTGCCCAAGAATGGGATTTAATTCTCAGCCCTACTGACCGCTGAGTGTAGCTCCTGGCCCTAACTGAACAGAAAACCTAGCTGGTACCTCTGAAAGCTGTGTAGCCCAGCATCTCTTGAACAGAGAGAATGACAGGCAGAGGTGATCATCCACAGAGCAAAGTCAATGGCACCATTTGACCATGGAACTTAGGGTACAAGTCAGCTTAAGTCAAGACCACAAATCCAGCTGATTCTCACTCTCCACTTTTGCAGGGAAACTAATTTGTAGTCCTGCCCATTGCTAAATACAGACTTCAGCCAGCCTAGACCAGGGAATCTAACCAGTGTACATGGGAAACTGCATAGCCCACTTAGAGTGACACTTGAACAGAGAGCACAGCCCATGGCTTTCCCCATCTTCAGAGCAAAACCACTGCCCTATCTAACCAAGAATTCAGTGTATGGTATTGCCTGTTTTGGGTCCCCAAACAATGGGCCATATAGGACTTGGGGTACATTCTGCTACCGTGCCATGGCAGGGAATCTAAATCATAGCCCATCTCCTGCTGAGTAAAGTACCTGTCCTACCCATCTAGGAAGCCTGATGAATGAACCCAGGTAAGTGCAGAGCATCTCCCACACCCTCACTTGGGCAGGGAACCAAGCCAGCAGGCCTATCCAACTGTTACCAGCTAGCAGCAATTCCATCCCCAACTCCAGAGCTCAGGCAGTAGCCTCACCCAAAAATAGACCCTGAGAGCAAGCTTCACCAGCCCCAGAGCATTACCAGTGGACATGTCTAGGAACCCAAACTGAGCTGACATATAATGAACTGTCTCTGCCGAGACCACTTACTCAAATGCACATATACCAACAGAGGCTCCCAGATGGCAACCTAGGAGGACCCTGAACTCATCTTTTCCAAAGACACACCCAATCTCTGCCTACCTATAGGGAAATTCTTCCTGGAAAAGAACTAAGGGCACACAACAGCTTCTGGACAACATAAGATAGAGGAACAACATAAAGAAGGGCAGGAGAGATGGAGACATAAAAATGACAGAAACACCACCTCAATGCTGTAGGCTACAGTGTGGGAAGATAGCACTGAGGGACTGTGAGCAGATTCATTTTTAAAAGCCAGAATTTACTGTTTCCTTTGCTGTGCAGAAGCTTTTTATCTTAATGAAGTCCCAAAAGTTCATTTTTGCTTTTGTTTCACTACCTTTTGGAGATGTATCTTGAAAGGAGTTGCTGTGGCCGATGTCAAAGAGGTTACTGCCTATGTTCTCTAGGATTTTGATGGATTCCTGTCTCACATTGAGGTCTTTCATTCATTTTGAGTTTATCTTTGTGTCGGTGTTAGAGAATGGTAGAGTTTCATTCTCCTACATGTGGCTGTCCAATTTTCCCAGCACCATTTATTGAAGAGACTGTCTTTTTTTCCATTGCATATTTTTTCCTGCTTTGTCGAAGATTATTTGATCATAGAGGTGAGGGTCCATATCTGGGTTCTCTATTCTGTTCCATTGGTCTATATGTCTGTTTTTGTGCCAGTACCATGCTGTCTTGGTGATCACAGCTTTGTAATATAGCTTGAAATCGGGCAACATGATGCCTCCAGCTTTGTTTTTCTTTTTCAACATTTCCTTGGCAATTTGGGGTCTTTTCTGCTTCCATACAAATTTTAGGAGGCAACCCACAGAATGGGAGAAGATATTTGAAAATGACACTACAGATAAAGGGCTGGTATCCAAGATCTATAAAGAACTTCTCAAACTCAACACCCAAAAAACAAATAATCAAGTCAAAAAATGGGCAGAAGACATGAACAGACACTTCTCTGAAGAAGACATACAAATGGCTAACAGACACATGAAAAAATGTTCATCATTATTAGCCATCAGGGAAATTCAAATCAAAACCACATTGAGATATCACCTTACACCAGTTAGAATGGCAAAAATTGACAAGGCAAGAAACAACAAATGTTGGAGAGGTTGTGGAGAAAGGGGAACCTTCTTACACTGTTGGTGGCAATGCAAGTGGTACAGCCACTTTGGAAAACAGTGGGGAGGTGCCTCAGAAAATTAAAAATAGAGCTACCCTATGACCCAGCAATTGCACTCCTGGGTATTTACCCCAAAGACACAGATATAGTGAAAAGAAGGGCCATATGCACACCAATGTTTATAGCAGCAATGTCCACAATAGCCAAACTGTGGAAAGAGCCCAGATGTCCTTCAACAGATGAATGGATAAAGAAGATATGGTCCATATATACAATGGAATATCACTCAGCCATCAGAAAGGATGAATACCCAACTTTTACATCAACATGGATGGGACTGGAGGAGATTATGTTAAGTGAAAGAAGTCAAGCAGAGAAAGTCAATTATCATATGGTTTCACTTATTTGTGAAACATATGGAATAGCATGGAAGACATAAGGAGAAGGAAGGGGAAAATGAAGGGGGGTTATCGGAGGGAGAGATGAACCATGAGAGACTATGGACTCTGAGAAACAAACTGAGGGTTTTAGAGGGGAGGGGATTGGGGGGATGGGTTAGCCCAGTGATGGGTATTAAAGAGAGCACGTACTGAATGGAGCACTGGGTGTTATACGAAAACAATGAATCGTGGATCACTACATCAAAAACTAATGATGTATGGTGACTAACATAACATAATAAAATAAAATTTAAAAAATAAATTAAAAATAAATAAAATAAATAAATAAGTAAAAAATAAAAGCCAGAATTTAAAAGGTAAACTAGAATATAAAGAAACTAACCCTCCACCAAGTGGTGGGGAATCAGAGAGGCTGGCACCAGTGTTTACATTATCCTGTTAATTTGATAGCACAGATGGGAGCAAAATTCAGGCACCCTAGCCAGCCCACCACCTTAGCCAACCCTGGGCCCCTAGCCAACACCAGCCCTGGACACTCTGGAATACAGGAAAAAAAAGTGTCACAGTTTAAAGAGCAACTAGAATATAAAGGAACCAGCCCTAGAATTCTATCAAGTGGCCAGGGAGCTCCGGAATCTCTCTAGGGCCAGAGGGGTAGGAGAGTACCATTGCTTACATTCCTCCTCCACCATGATAGCACAGACAAAAGCAGGGTCAGGGCACCCTAGCCAGCCTAGTGCCTCAGTGAGCCCTGGGATCCTGGCCCACACCAGACCCAGTGGTCCCCCCGGAAAAGCCTCACAAGGTGGCCCAATGTGGCACACACAGGGATATCCTTGGACAGTGTCGACAATAGCACCAGCCATCTCACCAAGGTGACATATGTGCAAAGTATCTTGAGGTACTCCGGGCCAAAACCCACTATACAGAGAGCCCCAGAACCCACTGGCGAGTGCCCACTCCAGCTCCAGCCATCCCACCAGGGCAGTATGAGATGTCCCAGGACTTCCAGCCCACACGCATTACAGATCCAGCAAGGCAACCAAAGCCATCAGGCACACACAATCCATAAGGGATGTTCTTATAAAAGGTCATTTCTTCAAGTCTATGATAAGTAGCTGTTCTACTTAATTCATAGAAACAAATGCAAAAAGAAAAACAAAATGAGGCAACAGAGAAATATGCTCCAAACTAAAGAACAAGACAAAAACCTCAGAAAAAGAGCTGAACAAAACAGAGATAAGCAACCTACCTGATAAAGAGATAAAAGTAATGGTCAAAAACATGCTCACTGGAGGAACGCCTGGGTGGCTCAGTCAGTTAAGTGTCTACCTTCGGCTCAGGCCATGATCCCAGCGTCCTGGGATCAAGTTCCGCATTGGGGTCCCTGCTCAGGGAGGAGTTAATTTCTCCCTCTCCCTCTGCCCCTCTCCCCCACACCTGCTCATGCTCTCTCTCTCTCTCTAACAAATAAATAAAATCTTTAAAAAGAAAAACATGCTCACTGGACTGGAAAGAAGAGAGGATGAACTCATGGGAACTTCAACAAAGAGACAGAAATCTTTTTTTAAAAAACAATCAGACTTGGGGGCGCCTGGGTGGCTCAGTCATTAAGCGTCTGCCTTTGGTTCAGGTCATGATCCCAGGGTCCTGGGATCGAGCCCTGCATCGGGCTCCCTGCTCCGTGAGAAGCCTGCTTCTCCCTTTCCCACTCCCCCTGCTTGTGTTCCCTCTCTCACTGTGTCTCTCTGTCAAATAAATTAATAAAATATTAAAAAATAAAAAATAAAAAAACAATCAGACTTGAAGAATAGAATAAATGAAATGAAAATACACTAGAGAGAATCAACAACAGATTAGAGAAAGCAGAAGATGAATTAATGATTGGGAAGACAGGGTAATAGAAAGTGCCCAAGCTGAACAGCAAAAAAGTTAAAAAAAAATTTTTTTAAACGAGGATATGTTAAAGGATCTCTGGTACAACATCAAGCATACTAATACTCTCATTATAGAGATCCCAAAAGTAAAAGAGAAATGAGCAGAAAACTTATTTGGAGAAATAATGGCTGCAAACTTCACTAACCTGGGGAAAGAAACAGACATCCAGGTCCAGGAAGCACAGACAGCCACAAAGAAAATAAACCATAGGAAGCACACACCACAACACATAATAATTAAAATGGCAAAGATTAAGGTAAAGAGAGAATCTTAAAAGTACCAAGAGAAAAACAACAAGTTATATATAAGAAAACCCTATAATAATGCTATTCAGCTGATTTTTCAGCAGAAACCTTGCAGGCCAAAAGGTAGTAGCATGACATATTCAAAATGCTGATAGGAGAAAACTACAAACAATAATACTCTCCCTGATGCTATCATTCAGAATTCAAGGAGACAAAGAGTTTCTCAAACAAAAGTTAAAAGAATTTATCACCACTAAACTGACTTTACAAGATATGTTAAAGGGACTTCTTTAAGTAAAAAAGACAAGACAATAATTAGAAGAAAATTATAAAAGCGAAAATTTCATGAGTAAAAGAAACAAAACAAACAAGCAGGGGGAGAAAAGGGGGGGCACAAACCAAGAAACAGACTCTCAACTGCAGAGAACAAACTGATGGTTACCAGAGGGAAGGTGGGTTGGGGGAATGGGTGAAATAGGTGATGGGATTAAGGAGCGCACTTGTTGTGATGAGCACCAGGTGTTGCATGGAAGTGTAGAATCACTATAAATTGTATACTGAAACTAATATTACACAGTATGTTAACTAACTGGAATTTAAATAAAAACTTAAAAAAAAAGAATGAAATCATGCCATTTGCAACAACATGGATGGGTGGATCTAGAAGTTGTAATGCTGAGTGAAATAAATCAGTCAGAAAAAAAAAAACATATGATTTCACTCAAACGTGGAATTTAAGAAACAAAACAAATGAAGGGGAAGAAAAGAAGCAAACCAAAAACCAGACTTCTAACTATAAAGAACAAACTGATGGTTACCAAAGGGGAGGTGGTGGGGAGGAAGAGGCCATGGGTGAAACCAGTGAAGGGGATTGAGTACACTTATCTTGATGAGCACTGAGTGATATATAGAATTATTGAATCACTATATTATACCCCTGAAATGAATATAACACTGTATGTTAACTATACTGGAAATAAAATTTTCAAAAAGACCTATATGAAAAGATAAAAATATTTTAGATTCCTATATTCCTTCCTCAATCCTTATGTTGAGTGGTAAAGTAGTTCTAAAATAGTCTCCCTAGCTTTCCAGAAAAATAAAGACAAATCTAGACCTGAGGCACTAGTAGACCTAGCCCATTTTCAACTGTAATCAAGTGTAATAAATGTTCCTCAATCATATCTGGCCCACACCTGCCTCATGTCTCCACTGCCCCAAAAGCAAACAGAAAAGCTACAGGTGAGAGATGGACAGTCATAGCTGGGAGTTCCCTCTTGTCTTCCTGCTAGGGTGGGAGCAGGCAATGAGTTTCCTTGAGGAGGGGCCTCCTGCCTAAAAAGTCTTGCACCCAGAACACTGGACAAAGAATCTGGCCAAAAACAAAAGAAAATGATTTCTTGTAATTAAAGGAATGTAAAGAATAATTTTGAAAGTAATTTAACACCTAATAGATTTAGGATATAGCCCCTAGGATGCCAGAGAAAGGAAGTGACACTGAAAGAAAAGTCTGGTCTACAAATAAATTCTAAACTGGCCCACATTCAGCCCTATGAAGACATAAACTTTTCTTTATCTTGAACTCAATATATAATCCCCAATTCAAATAGAAAAATAATAATACTTTAAACAATAAAATAAACTGGAAACCAAACAAAAAACTCAAGAGTTACTCCAAAAAAATAGGAAAGGATTCTAAGAAAAGGAAGATGAGATTTAACTTTTTATGGTAGTTGGTTTCACTCATAGAAGTTAAAGAAGTGAGAAAATAATTAAGCATCTCCATTAGACCCTGATGCCTAAAAGGTCCTCCTTTGACCATCAAAGCTTTACTAGCATAACAATATATTTCTTTACCCAAGAGTTAATATTATTTATATATTCACAATATTATAAAATACTATTTATTAATTCAATTTTTAAGTTAACCTGTAGACAAAGTATAAAAGTTTTTATAGAATAAATTATAAATTTTATGAATCTTGACAATGGATATAAGAAGTGTTCAACTATTCTAATTTCTTATTTTTCATAGCAAGTAATCAATGGGCATTGCCTAAGGTAAGTCAATATAATATAAAAAGATATGAATAAAAATATAAATATTATTAAGATGATAAGATCATGTGATACTATGTATTATGTATATATTATATATGCATAACTATGAAGTACATAGGCATATAATGTGTAATGATATATAATTATTATATATTTCAAGAACATATGTAGTATATTGTTTGGTAACATATTTTAATAATATACCTTTTATAATATTATATACCATATACATGTATGCTATATATTTCATACTATATATAAATATATATTATATATATATTAAAAGTAGTAAGAATATATTTTAATAATAATGTGAATGTTGTTAAAATAATAAAAATATAAGAATATATACATGACAAACAGAGAGAATGGACTAAATATATCATAGATAATATTAACCAACATTGCCTAAAGTTTATAAATCAAAACAGGGGGAAGAGCATAATTACTTTAAATAATAAATTTAGCTACAAGAAGAGTTTAAACAAGACATTCTAAAGTCTTCAATAGGACTCCCTGAAGAAGATAAGGAAGAATTACTATCAATTTTTGCTTTTTATACTTATAATTAAAATAATTTTGCCATGTAAATGCATAAATTTTGTAACAAAAATTATAAGAGTATCAGAAATAAAAATATGTGCTGCAAAATCCCATTTTTGCAAAAATATATAGAGAGGGAGCCACAGTAACAGATAAAGACACAATGTAGAAGATACCTATTAATCAAAATGTTAATAGTGGTTATCACTTCCTGAGAGGGGAGATGCCATAAATTTACATAAATTTCCTTATATGTTCCTATTTAACTTTTAAAAGGGACAGAACATAAATTATTTTGTAATTAAAGTTTTTAGTACTTAAATTTGTTTTTTAAAAAAATAAATAAGATGGGAAAATTGCTCAACCAATTACTTTACCTTTCAATGATGCATCTAATTGCATCAATAATTTATTTCTAATATATATACAATATTTATAAATATTATAAATTTTTAAAACAGACATAAAAGTTTCTTTTAAATACTCTTTTAGAGGTTTGAAACATTTTAGCTACCCTACAACCCAGCAATTGCACTACTAGGTCTATACCCCAAAGATACAAATGTAGTGACCCAAAGGGGCACCTGCACCCCAATGTTTATAGCAGCAATGTCCACAATAGCCAAACTATGGAAAGAGCCCAGATGTCCGTCGACAGATGAATGGATAAAGAAGATATGGTATGTATATACAATAGAATACAACTCAGCCATCAAAAAGAATGAAATCTTGCCATTTGCAATGATGTAGATGGAACTAGAGGGTATTATGCTAAGTGAAATAAGTCAATCAGAGAAAGACAATTATCATATGATCTCACTCATATGTGGAATTTAAGAAACAAAACACAGGATCATAGGGGAAGAGAGGGAAAAATTAAACAAGATGAAACCAGAGAGGGAGACAAACCATAAGAGACTCTTAATCATAGGAAACAAACTGAGGGTGCTGGATGGGAGTGGGGTGGGAGGATGGGGTAAGTGGGTGATGGACATTAAGGAGGACACGTGATGTAATGAGCACTGGGTGTTATATAGGACCAATGAACCACTGACCTCTACCTCTGAAACTAATAATACACTATATGTTAATTAACTGAATTTAAATAAAAAAATAAAATCAGGAAGATGACCAAAAAAAGGAGAAAAAAAAGAAATAGTTAACTAACTGGATAAGGCAATGAGAAAGAGAAAGGAGTATTCTAGGCAATAGGGACACCACAGGCAAAGATTGTGAAGGAAAAAAAGAACTGATAAAGTACCAAGACCCCAGGAACAAAAAGAAAAAATCAGGTTGTCTCAATCTTCTTTCTCTGTATGGTATGTCTCCAGACATATGTAATGTGAACTTGGCCAGTCTTATATCAACACAGGGAATATGAGAGGGCCTTGCATAGTGACTGAATATAAGCATTTGAGAAAAATATGCTTCCTTATCCCTATTTCCACTGTTTCTTCCCTAAAGTCTTCATTACCTTTTTTCCTAGATCATGATAAACATCTTCATAAGGATATGAGACTGCCCCTAGTTTTGCCCAGTCCCATCTGTCCAACATAGAGGTGCTACCTTGTTCCTCCCAAAGTATGCCTTAGATCAATCATATCACTCTGCTGTTAAAGACTCTTCCGTGGTTCCTGATTGCCCACAGAAGAAAAGACATTCTCTGATCTAAACCATACTTATAAAACTGTATTTTCCTCTGCTCCTTTCCAAGTAATCAAATGACATAAGTGAGCATGCTTTATAAACTATGAAGGCTTATTTCAGAGGTGCAGGTGGAATTTATACATATTAATGGCCTGTATAAACCAGGTGCCACTCCATGAGGCCCTGCATAGTTAATGGTAGGAAACTAGTAAGAGAGAATTATTTCTCTTTCAAAACCAGAAAACTCAAGAGATTTAGCAAAATATTCAAAGTTACATAGCTAACAAGCCAAAGAGCTGGAATTCACTGACATTAAGATACACACTGCGATATCTCAAAGTGAAAGCTGTTTCTGCAAGTGTTGGCCTTGAGAGGAAGCCTAATGTGGGAAAGAGAGCACTGGACTTGGCAGCTGAGAGGGTTTGGATCTCTTGTGTGAACTTGGGCAATGTACTTGTTCTCAAAGCTTCTTTGTGACATAGGGATAGAATATCTCACATGGTTGTAGTGAAGACTAAATGGTATGATGACACACAGTGTCACACATAACAATGTATTTAGTATTTGTATTTGTATTATGCTTTTTTAAGAGCAGTCATTAACTTCCTAGTTATGAACTATAAAGTAATGAAAATAATTTTCAATAAATCTGCAATGTTATCACCCAACTTGCGAAGAGGATTTTATGGTTTTCAAATTTTATATACGTATGTCATCATCCTGTTTTATTTTCAAATAAATGAATATGAAAAAAATCAGTCTTATGAAAAAAATGGTTTATATTTTACTTTGGTTGGGTTTAAGGAAAGTCTCATTTAGCTGAAGGAATACATCTTCATGAAGTTCAACTTCATTGGCTGTTCTCAATACATGTTAATAGTCCTATTTGGTGGACATATGCTGGAACTATCTCCTCAGAATGCAATGTGCTAATTCATACATGTAAAAATGAGGTGACCAGTAAGTATCAGGTAGGCCCTCATTAAATGCAAAGGAGAACTTAAGACTTGAATATGTCATGAGCTTTAATATATGAGATACATTTTGAACTAAAAAGAAAAGCCTGTTGTTACTTCTATGATTTTCTTTTGAACAATATAAAGGGTTTAGGTTTTCTCTTTAACGCTGTTTGTTCCTAAGTATTTCGCTGTCCTCAGACAGGCCCCATGAAACCAACTGCAAATTGACTATTCCAAATCAATATACAGAAGTGTATTAAAATGTAATAAAAATAACCTGCTTTACACACACACAAAAATGAATAGGGTGGGAAAATTCCTCAACCAATTACTTTATCATTCAATGATGCATCTAATTGTACCAATAATTTATATGTATATATAAAATATTTATAAATATTATAAATTTTTTAAATAGACAAAAGTTTCTTTTTTATACTCTTTTGGAGGCGTGAAACATTTTAAAGAATTTTTATCATACTTTTTGTTTAATCACTGTTTTAATTTTGAAGCTATTTTATTGGTAAGACTATTTCTCCAATTTTATGTCTACAAGTGAAAATCTATTTGGGTTATAAAACTTTTTTACAGATAATTTTTCATGATGTGCTATTCTATATATTAAGGAATGCATGTGTATTTATGATATTTTTATTCTACTTCCACTTCCAAAATAACTGCAACAGATGTTTGTTCTACAAAATACTCTTCCTTCTATACACTTCAAATTTTTAACAGTAGAAAGTGTAATCTCTAAATGCAAATATAAATGTAAACTGTATAAAATTTTTGTTATAACACTGAATGATTTTTAAATGTATAAATCTTGTTAAATAATAAGATTAAATAATTACATACCAAAGCAATTCCAGCAGAATAATGGGTAACACATATCTTTCCAGGAACTGTGGCTCCCACATAATCTGGATGATCGCTATAGCTAAATAAATAAGTATATATTTATAATTAATTTTGACAAACATTTCAAAGATGAGAATTCCTGCTAATAATTTGTCTATGGTCCACAAAATCCTAGACTGAAGCAAATTGAGGTACAATCTCTCCATACATCCTTATTGTTTCAAATTAGGAAGACATTCTTAATTAAATGAGATTAAGCATGCTATATTTCTTTTTTTATTTTATTTTATTTATTTATTTGTCAGAGAGAGAGAGGGAGACAGAGAGACAGAGCTCCAGCAGCGGGCGGAGCGGCAGGCAGAGAGAGAAGCAGCCTCCCTGCTGAGCAAGGGACTCAATCCCAGAACCCTGGGATCATGACCTGAGCCAAAGGCAGATGCTAACTGACTGAGCCACCCAGGCATCCCAAAGCATACTACATTTCTAAAATATATCCAATGGACCCAAGTTTTTTATGGCATTACTGTTATCATATTTAGTTAGGATTACTAAAGCCTTTGATCAAAAACATTTTGATCAAAAGCATTTTGTTGAGTGACAGTGAAAAACAGTTTTAATATATGGATTAAAAATTTTCATTCTGATGTAGAAAAGCTTACCAATTTCTCATAGAAATGACTTCATTTTTCTATAACTTAACTTTATTATTTCTTCATTGAGTAAGGGCCCATATAAATTGTCATATAATAATAGCACTATTCCCAGAGATTTTTCATAAAAATTATTCCATTTAATTCTCAAATCAAGCCAATGAAATAGATATTATTATCCCCATTGAACAAATCATACATCATCAGATGGAAAGTATAAGTAACTTTCTCAAGGTAACACAATTAATAAATGCTAGTGAAGGATATGAATTTAGGCAATCTGAATCCAGAGCCATACTCTCAACCATAAGCTATAGACACTCCAAACATGTTCTGCCATCTTTAGAGCCCCCATCAAAACAAACATTCCAAAATGTATATAAAGAAACTTGTTTCAATTATCAATTGAAGCATCTCCTCAGTTTCAACTACTTCACTTCACATTGCACTGTCTCCCTACTTCTGCCTTTATTCTGTCTCTCTGATACTTTTTATACCTAACCCTTCCAGCACTGGTTAACAAGTATTCACGATTAACATGAAACTTTGGCTTTCTTCCCCCAATGTTTTAAGTACTGTTTACATTCGTTCTTAATCCAAGATAGTGCTACCAATAGATTGTGAAAATGCAAGGATGTTTGCTCTCACCACTGGTATTCAGCATCATACTAGGGGTCCTAGCCTGTTAAATAAGGCAAAAATAAAATATAATGAAATAAAAGGTATATGGATGGGAAAGGAAGGAATACAGTTTTCTCTCT
This sequence comes from Phoca vitulina, assembly GCF_004348235.1. Classification (NCBI taxonomy): domain Eukaryota; kingdom Metazoa; phylum Chordata; class Mammalia; order Carnivora; family Phocidae; genus Phoca; species Phoca vitulina. Next base: position 5,432,954 of record NW_022589718.1, read on the forward strand.
TTATGGATAATGTGACTGTCTACCTAGGAAATCGCACAGTATATAAAAAGCTATTAGCACTAAGTATGTTCAGAAGGTTTGCATGTTTCAAAGTCGACGTACAAAAGTCAATCTGATTCTTATATACTAGCAATAAAATATTTGAAACTAAAGTAAAATGAAACATTTAAAATAGCGTTAATGTTATTTAAGGGTACAAACATGCAATGAGTAGTCAATAAGACCTAGAGATCTAATACAAGTATAGTAGATATAGATAACAATGCTGTATTATAATCTTTAAATCTGCTAAGAGCCTAGAATTTTATTATTCCAAGCACTAAAAATAAATGATAATTACATAACATGATAGATGTGCTTATTACCACTACAATGGCAATCATATAATATATAAATGTATTTATTAACATGTTGTATACCTTAAATTTACAATGTTATGTAACATTCAAATACATTTGAATAAAAAATTTAAAGATAAATAAGTAAATTAAATTTTTTTCCATTTTGTGTTCAAAAAAGAAGAAAAAATAGCACTAAAGACATGATATTATACTAGGATATAAGGCTAACATAAATGTGAGAAAGATCTGCATCCTGATAGGACACTGATATATCTGTATACTGGTAGAACTGTATACTGCAGAACACTGATGAAAGAAATTTAAAAAGATCTAAGTAAATGGAAGAAAATACCAAGTTCGTTGACTGGAAGACTTAGTATTACTGAGCTGCCCGTTCTCCCCACGCTACTGTATAGATTCAATGCAGTTCCAATCAACATTCCAGCAAGATATTTTATGGCAACTGAGAAGTTGAATCTAACACTTATGTAGAAAGGCAAAAACTTAGAATAACCAAAACAATTTTCAAAAAGAAGAAAATATTTGGAGAACTTATACTACTTGATTTAAATAGTTTTTATAAAACTATAGTAATCAAGGCAGTGTGTTATTCACAAAAGAATAGAGAATAGACCAAAAATAGACTCTTACATATAAAGTCAAATTATTTGTTACAAAAGTACAAAAGCAATTAAATGGAGAAACTATAGTGTTTTCAAGAATTAATGCTGAGTAATTATTTATTCATATGCAAAAAATTGTCTCCTCCGTACCTCATAGCATATACAATAATTAACTCTAAATAAGAAAAACTTAAAACTAAAAGGCTTCTAGAAAAAAATATAGTAGAGAAATCTGTAAATTTGGGTGAGGCAAAGATATTTTTTGGTACAACATCAAAAACATGATTCATAAAATAAAAAATTGATAAGTTAATAATGAATTCATCAAAATCTGATTTTTAAAATATACTGTTAAGAAAATGAAAAGACAACCCACAGCCAGAAAATATTCTGAAATCATATATATTATAAAGGACATGTACCTGAATGCTTAAAGAACACTTAACAGGAAGAGCTGGTCCAAGATGGCAACATAGGAAGATCTTGATCTTACCTCCTCCATAGACATACCAAATCTATACCTATTTATAGAGCAATTCCTCCTGAAAAAGAACTTAGGGCTAACTGAACAGCTTCTGTACAACAAAAGATAGAAAGGCAAAAGGGACTGGCAAGATGGAAGGAGACACAGTAATGAAGAGAACCCCCACATCCAACACGGCAAATGGCAGCGAGGAGGGATAGTACTGAGAGACCAGGAGCAGATTCATCTGCCCTGGGGCACAGAAAAAAACAAACCAACGAACCTGTGGTTAAAAGAGCAACTAGTACATAAAAGAGCCAGCTCTAGAAATCTACCAAATGTCAGGGGAGTTGCTGGAACTCTCTGTGGGTAAAGGGGCTAGTGAGTGCAATGGTTTACACTCTGCCTACAACTTGATCGTGTAGATGGGAAGCAGGGTCTGGGAGCCATAGCCAACCTGCAAGCACCAGGCCCCTAGTCCACACCACCCCTAGATGCCCTGAGACACAGAAAAAAAGCCAGGGTTTAAAAGACCAACTAGTATATAAAAGATCCAGCCCCAGAACTCAGCCAAACTGTGGGGGTGGGGGGGTAGGAGGGAGCTGCTAAAACTCCCTCCAGGACAAGGGAGCTGGCAAGTGCAACAGTTTATTTTCCTCTTCCACTTTGATAATGTGAATGGAAGCAAGGTACAGATGTCCTGGCTGGTTTACCACCTCAGTGAGCCCTGTGCGCCTGATCCTACCAGCCCCAGCTGTTCCACTGGGATGCCCCTGGTCAGTGCTCACTGCAGCTCTAGCCATCATGCCAAGGTGACACACGTACAAAGTCACCTCAGAACAATCCAGGCCCATACCACTGCAGTTTCCAACAGCTTGCTAGGGCACCCCAATGCAGAACACTCCAGGACCTCCGACTGACACCTGCTTTGGCTCCAGTCACCCCAACAGGGTGCCCAAGAAACCTCTAGCCCATTCCCACCTTGGTTCCAGCTGCTCCACCAGGGCACCCCTGCTCTGAGCATCCCAGGATAACCCAGATTGCATCCACTTTAGCTTCCGCTGTCCTGCCAGGGCACCCTTTGCTTGGAGAGCCCAAGGACCACACCAACCCATGCCCACTTCAGCTTTATCTGTCCTGCAGGGTGCCTGTTGCTTGAAGAGCCCCAGGAGCACCCAGCCCATGCCATTTCAGCTACAGCTGTCCTGCCAGGGTGCCCTCTGCACAGAACACCCCAGGACCCTCTGGTCTGCACCCCATCTTGGCTCCAGCAGTCCAGCCTGGGCATCCTCTGAGCAGAGAGTCCCAGAACACCATGGCTTGCATCCACTTTAGCTTCAGCTATCCTGTCAGGACACCCTTTGTGTAGAAAGCCCAGGGACCACCCTAGACTGTGCCCACATCAATTTTAGCTGTCCTGCTAGGAGGCCCTCAGAATATAGAATATAGAGGCCCAGAATACCCTGGCCTGCACCCACTTCAAATTCAGCTATCATGTCAAAGTGCCTACTGTGCAGAGAACCATGGAACACATCAGCTTGCAATCACTTCAGATTCAGCTGTCATATCAGGATAGCCTCTGTGCGTAGAGCCTCAGACCACCCTGGCTTCACCACCAGACCACCACCACACCCACTTGAGCCCTGGCCATCCCACCAGAGCAGCCCGAGCACGGAGTGCACCGTGGCCCCCAGCCCACTTCATCTACAGCTCCAGCCAGCCAGCAAAAGTCAACAAGGGAAGTCTATACAAGGGATGAATATAAACAAGACCATTCCTTCAAGTTTAGGAAAGGTAGCTTTTCTAATTCATAGAAACAAACAGAAATTCAAGAAAAATGGGGATACAGAGGAATTGCTCCAAAAGAAAGAAAAAGACATTAGAAAAATAACTAATGAAAGAGAGATAAGCAATATGCCTCATAAAGAATTTAAAGTAATGATCATAAAGATGCTCACTGGGCCGGTCAGAAAAAGTGGAAAAACTCAGTGAGACCTTCAATAAAAAGATAGAATATATTTTTTAAAAACCAATCTGACTTGAAGAATACAATAACTAAAAAATATGCTAGAGAGACTCAACGGTAGATTAGTAGCTGCAGAAGAATGGATCAGCAATCTGGAAGACAGGGTCATGGAAAGTACCCAAGCTGAACAGCAAAAAGAAAAAGGCATTTTTAAAAAGTGAAAATACTTTAAGGGACCCACTGGAAAACATCAAGCAAACAAATATTCCCTTCATCATTAGGGCCCAAAAAGAAAAATAGAGAAAGGAGCAGAAAACTTATTTGAAATAATAGGTAGGGGCACCTGGGTGGTTCAGTCAGTTAAGTGTCTGCCTTTGGCTTAGGTCATGATCTCAGGGTTCTGGGATCAAGCCCTACATTGGTCTCTCTGCTCAGTGGAGTGTCTGCTTCTCCCTCTATGCTCTCCCTCTCTCTCTCTCTCTCAAATAAATAAATAAAATCTTAAAAAAAAAATAATACATAAAAACTTCCTTAACTTCAGGAAGGCAGTAGACAGCCAGGTTCAGGAAGTGCAGAGTTGCAAACAAGATGAACCCAAGAAGGTCCACACCACAACAATAACAATTAAAATGTCAAAAGTTAAAGACAGAGAATGTTAAAAGCAGTAAGAAAGAAGCAACTACTTATACACAAGGAAAACCCCATAAGACCATCAGCTGGACTTTTCAGCAGAAACTGCAGGCCAGAAGAGAGTGGCATGATATGTTCAAAGTGCTGAAAGGAAAAAACCTACAACCAAGAATACTCTACCTGGCAAGGTTATCATCTGGAATTGAAAGAGAGATAAAGAGTTTACCATTTGAACAAAAGTTAAAGGATTTTATCACCACCAAACCCTTCCAGTAAAAATGTTAAAAGGATTTTTTTTAATGGAAAAAAAGCCATAATTAGAAGCAAATTATGAGGGGCGCCTGAGTGGCTCAGTCATTAAGCGTCTGCCTTCAGCTCAGGTCATGATCCCAGGGTCTTGGGATCGAGCCCCGCATCGGGCTCCCTGCTCAGCGGGAAGCCTGCTTCTCCCTCTCCCACTCCCCCTGCTTGTGTTCCCTCTCTTGCTGTCTCTCTCTCTGCCAAATAAATAAATAAAATCTTTAAAAAAAAAGAAGCAAATTATGATATGAATTAAGATATAAAGTATGACAACATATATATATATAAAATGTGAAGGAGGGAGTAAAAAACAAAAATACCATAAACTTTAAATTAGATTCATATACACTTAGGATGTTATATGTGAACATCATAGTAACCACAGACCAAAACCTATAATAGATATGCATAAAATAAAGAAAGCCAAACATAACACTACATAAACTCATCAATCACAAGGAAAGAGATCAAGAGAGGAAGAAGACAACAGAGAACAACAAAAACAACCAGAAAACAATTAAAATCGCAAAAGTATATACCTATCAATAATTACTTTAAATGTAAATGGTCCAAATGCTCCAATCAAGACACAGGGTGGCAAAATGGGTAACAAGAACCATCTTTTGCTGCTTATTAGACTCTTACTTTAGGTCTAAAGACACATACTGAAAGTGAATGGATGAAAAAAGATATTCCATGCAAATGAAAGTGGGCGGGGTGGGAGCCAGGGTAGCAATTCTTATATTGGACAAAATAGGCTTTAAAACAAAGACTGTAAAAAGAGACAAAGAAAGGCGTTACAGAATGATAAAGGGAATTAGTCCAACAAGAGAATACTACAAATATCTATGCACCAAACATTGAAATATCTAAGTATATAAAGAAAAGATTAACCAATAGAAAGGGAGAAATTAACAGTAATGCAAAAATAGTAGGGGACTTTAATACCCCATTTACATCTATTAATAGATCACCCACATATAAAACCAATAAGGAAATAGTATCTTTGAACAACACATTAAACCTGATGGACTTAACAGAAATATATATATACAGTACATTCCATACAAAAACAGCAGAATATACATCCTTTCAAGTACAATGGAACATGCTCCAGGATAGGTCATGGTAGGTCATAAAATAAGGTCTCAACAAATTTAAGAAGACTGAAAATATATCATTCATCTTTTCTGACCACAACAATATGAAACTACAAATCACAAATGTTGGAGAGGTTGTGGAGAAAGGGAAACCCTCTTCCACTGTTGGGGGGAATACAAGTTGGTACAGCCACTTTGGAAAACAGTGGGGAGGTGCCTCAAAAATTTAAAAATAGAGCTACCCTATGACCCAGCAATTGCACTACTGGGTATTTACCCCAAAGACACAGATGTAGTGAAAAGAAGGGCCATATGCACCCCAATGTTCATAGCAGCAATGTCTGCAATAGCCAAACTGTGGAAAGAGCCGAGATGCCCTTCAAGAGATGAATGGATAAAGAAGATATGGTCCATATATACAATGGAATATTACTCAGCCATCAGAAAGGATGAATACCCAACTTTTACATCAACATGGATGGGACTGGAGGAGATTATGCTAAGTGAAAGATGTCAAGCAGAGAAAGTCAATTATCATATGGTTTCACTTACTTGTGGCACATAAGGAATAGCATGGAGGACATTAGGAGAAGGAAGGGAAAAATGAAGGGGGGTTATCAGAGGGAGAGATGAACCAGGAGAGACTATGGACTCTGAGAAACAAACTGAGGGTTCTAGAGGGGAAGGGGGTGGGGGGATGGGTTAGCCCAGTGATGGGTATTAAGAAGGGCACGTACTGCATGGAGCACTAGGTGTTATACGAAAACAATGGATCATGGATCAGCACTTCAAAAACTAATGATGTATTGTATGGTGACTAATATAACATAATAAAATTTAAAAGAGTTAAAAAAAAATCAATTACAAGAAAAAAAAACTATAAAAACCAAACATGTGGAGACTAAATAACATGAGTCTAAACAACCAATAGGTCAACAAAGAAATCAAAGAGGAAATTTAAAAAAATGCATGGAGACAGATGAAAATGAAAACACAATTGTCCAAAATCCATGGCACTCAGAGAAGGTAATTCTAAAAGGAAAATTGATGGCAATACAGACCCACCTCAAAACAACAATAACAACAATAAAAACAACAACAAGAAAAATCTGTCTAACCTTACACCTAAAGGAACTAGAAAAAGAACAAGCTCACAAGAAATGGGCAGAAGACATAAACAGACATTTTTCCAAAGAAGACATCCAAATGGCCAACAGACACATGAAAAAGTGCTCAACATCACTCAACATTAGGGAAATCCAAATCAAAACCTCAGTGAGATACCACCTCACACCAGTCAGAATGGCTAAAATTAACAAGTCAGGAAATGACAGATGTTGGCGGGGATGTGGAGAAAGGGGAACCCTCCTACACTGTTGGTGGGAATGCAAACTGGTGCAGCCACTCTGGCAAACAGTATGGAGGTTCCTCAAAAAGTTGAAAATAGAGCTACCATACGACCCAGCAATTGCACTACTGGGTATTTACCCCAAAGATACAAATGTAGGGATCCGAAGGGGTACGTGCACCCCGGGGTTTATAGCAGCAATGTCCACAATAGCCAAACTATGGAAAGAGCCAAGATGTCCATCGACAGATGAATGGATAAAGATGTAGCATATACATACAATGGAATATTATGCAGCCATCAAAAGGAATGAAATCTTGCCATTTGCAATGACGTGGATGGAACTGGAGGATATTATGCTGAGCGAAATAAGTCAATCAGAGAAAAACATGTATCATATGATCTCACTGATACGAGAAATTCTTAATCTCAGGAAACAAACTGAGGGTTGCTGGAGTGGTGGGAGGTGGGAGGGATGGGTGGCTAGGTGATAGACATTGGGGAGGGTATGTGCTATGGTGAGCGCTGTGAATTGTGTAAGACTGTTGAATCACAGACTTCTACCTCTGAAACAAATAATACATTATATGTTAAAAAAAGAAGATAGTAGGAAGGGAAAAATGAAGGGGGGGAAATTGGAGGGGGAGATGAACCATGAGAGACTATGGACTCTGAGACAAACAAACTGAGGGTTCTAGAGGGGAGGGGTGTGGGGCGATGGGTTAGCCTGGTATTAAAGAGGGCACGTATTGAATGGAGCACTGGTTGTTATGTGCAAACAATGAATCATGGAACACTACATCAAAAACTAATGATGTAATGTATGGTGATTAACATAACATAAAAAAATTAAAAAAAATAAATAGAATACAGAAAATAAATTTAAAAAATCTATTTAACAACAACAAAAAAAGAAGCTCAAAGTTAGTAGAAGGGAGGAAACAATAAAGATCAGAGCAGAAGTAAATAAGACTTAAAAAATCAATAGAAAAGATCAAGTAAACCAAGAGCTAGTTCTTTGTAAAGATAAACAAAATTAATGAACTTTTAGCCTGTCTCAAGGTACTTTTTGCCTTCTCTTTTGATTTTTTTGACCCATTGGTTTTTCAGTAGCCTAACGCTTAAACTCTATATATTTGTGAATTTCCCAGTTTTCTTCTTGTATTGATTTCTAGTTTCCTAAAATTATGATCAGAAAAGATGCCAGATATGCTTTAAATCTTCTTAAATTTATTAAGACTTATTTTGTGGGAGGAGTCCAAGATGGCAGAGGAGTAGGAGACCTTAGTTTTGTCTGGTCCCAAGAATTCAGCTAGATAGCTATCAAACCATTCTGAACATCTGCGAACGCAACCAGAGATCTAAGAAAAGAATAGCTGCAATTCTACAAATAGAAAAGCAACCAATTTCTGCAACATAGGAGGTGCAGAGAAGTGAATCCAAGGCAATATATGGGAAGATAAACCACAGTGGGAGGGAGCCTCCATAAGCTGACCAGAAAGTGATATAGCAGGAGAGCACAAAATCGGAACTTTTAGAAGTCAGCTCTGGTGAGGGACGTCCCGCCTGAAAGGCACTCAGTTGGCTAAGTGGGGGCAGAACCCTAGGTAGGTAAGTGTGGTCTGAGGATCCCCAGGGTCACAGGAAGACTGAGGGTGCCTGAGTGTGGCAGAGTTTTTTTGTTTTGTTTTGTGTTTTCAAAAAGAAAAGAGAAAGGACCCAAATAAAATAAAATCATGAATGAAACAGGTGAGATCACAACAAACACTGAAGAAATACAAACATTTATAAGAACATATTATGAGCAATAATATGTCAACAAATTAGGCAATCTGGAAGAAATGGATGCATTCCTAGAGATGTATAAACTACCAAAGCTGAAACAGGAAGAAATAGAAAACATAAGCAGACCCATAACCAGCAAGGAAATTGAAGCAGTAATCAAAAATCTCCCAACAAACAAGAGCCCAAGGCCAGATGACTTCCCAAGGGAATTCTACCAAATATTTGAAGAAGAATTAATGCCTATTCTTCTGAAGCTGTTTCAAAAAATAAAAATGGAAGGAAAACTTCCAAACCCTATGAGGCCAGCATTACCTTGATCTCAAAACCAGACAAAGACCATAAATACCATATGATTTCATTCATATGTGGAATTTTAGAAACAAAACAAACAAGCAAAGAGAAGAAGAGAGAGAGGCAAACCAAGAAACAGACTCTTAACTGTAAAGAACAAACTGATGGTTACAAGCGGGGAGGTGAGTGGGGGATGGGTGAAATAGGTGATGGGGATCAAGGAGCACACTTGTGTGTATGGAAGTGCTGAATCACTATTTGTTACACCTGCAACTAATATTACACTGCATGTCAACTAACAAATTTTAATAAAAACTTAAATAAAAAGAGCCAGTCTGAGCCAATGTGAGCTTGTAGTTCAGTGGTGTCAGCAATCAGACCACATACTTGCCCTCAGCCCATTTCTGGAGCTGCAGTCACACCAAACTGCAGGGCACTGTCTTTGCATTGTCTTGAGAGGCTTTCATTGGTACGTAGGGCCTGCAGTCAAATCAGATGCCTGCCCCTAGTCTATCTGTTGGGATGCGGGTGCTCTCCCTGCCTTGTGCCCTGAGAGGCTTTTGTTGGTGGGCAGGGCCAGCAAGCAGAGCAGATGCCTGCTCCTAGTCTGTCTGCCAGGGCTGCAGTGACCCTGAGCAACAGGGCTCTCTCACTGTGCTGACCCCTGAGAGATTTTTTGGTGGGTGGGGCCCGTAGTCAAATTAGATGTGTGCCTCCAGTCCATCTGCTGGAGCTGCAGTCAAACTGTTAGTGTGTGTGGCAATATTCTCCTTTCCCTGGGGCAGGAGTCACTTTGGAGTGGCGCTGGTCCCTGCCGTGGCTGCTTGCAGGATGTGATAAAGCAAGAGCCACTTTGGAGGGACTCCTGCAGAGCGGGGGGGTTAGAGTGGGCAGATCAGCAGAATGCAGGAGCAGGGCACACAGTATTAGCAAGGTAGGTAGAGGGTGTTCACGCTGGTTCCCAGAGGTGTCAGGGTATCTAGGCTGGAGGTCGGTGGGGAAAAGAAATGGCACTCACCAATTCTTTTGTTCTTAGAGAAGTCTCCTAAAAATCCCTGGCCCTCCAGCACACATTCTGAGGTTATTAAGTAAATCTCCATGTATATCTCTGGCACTTTTCTGCTTCTATGCTTTATTTCAGTGAGGTTGTTTGTTATGCTGGCTCTTTAAGGTCAGGGACTCAGTTTCCTATTGCCCTCCAGCTCTCCCAGAGCTAAGCCCCCTAATTTTTAAGGTACCTGGAGTTAAGCCCCGTTGTAAAACTCATGAAGTTAAGCTCCACTGGTTTTTAAAGCCAAATGTTATGGGGTCTCATGTTCCCATTCACGGTCCCCTACGTCTGCGGTGCCTAGTGTGTGGTCTGCTCCTCTCCCTTCTCCATGATTGTGATGTCCCTCCTGTTTGTGGTTGGTTTCACCGTTTGGTTTGTGACCCGGTCTCCCCACTCCTACCCTTTTGGATATGGCCTCCTCTCTATGAGTAACTGTGGAAAGTCTGTTTTGCCAGTCTTTAGGTCATTTTCTGGGTTAGTTGCACTGATGTGACTTTTCTCTAGGTGTGCCTGTGGCACAAGGTGAGCTTAGGTTCCTCCTATTCTGCCATTGTCCCAGAAGTCCCAACCAATAGCTAGGTTCTTATTGCCATTTTATTGTTTTCTGGCTGCTTTATAACTAACTGCCCTGTTCATTTCTTCTTCTCTTGCTTTCTTCCTTTTTGATTTGATGATTTTCTATAACGGTATGCTCACATTTATTTCATGTTATCTTTGGTATTTATACTATAAGTTTTACCTTTGTGGTTACCATGAGGCTTACATAAAACAAATTGTAAGTCTACTTTAAGGTGATAACTTTGAACACATTCTAATGGTCTACATTTTTACTTCCTCCACCCCCATGTTTTGCTATGATGTCACAACTTAACATCTTTTTGTGTATCCTCTAAAAAATTACAGCTGTGTTTACTACTTTGTCTTTAAACCTTCTTACTAGCTTTATAAGTGATGAACCCACCCTCTTTACAACATTAGATTAACCTGGATTTTACTATTTACCCTATAAGTGAGATTTATACTTCCATGTGTTTTCTTGTTACTAATTAGTGTCCATCTCATTTCAGCTGAAACATATTCCTTTAACATTTCTTGTAAGACTGGTCTAGTGGTGATGATATCCTTTAGCTTTTGCTTGTTGGAACACTATGTCTCCTTCAATTTTTCCAAGTACAGTATTCTTAACATTTTTTTTCTGTCAGCACTTCAAATATATCATGCAACTCCTTGCTGGCATAGAAAGTTTCTGCTGAAAAATCTGCTAACAGTGTTTTGGGGTTCCCTTATATGTAATAATTCGTGGGTTTTCTTTTTTTTTTCCTTGCTGCATTTAAGATTCCCTCCTCTTTAACTTTTGACAATTTGATATTAATGTGTCTTGGTGTGAGTCCCTTTGGCTTTGTCTTACTTGGCACTCTCTGGAATTCCTGGATCTGAATTCCTATTTCCTTTCCCAAATTAGGGAAATTTTCAGCCATTATTTCTTCACCAAACTTTTCTACTCCTTTCTCCTATCTCCTACTGTAATGCGAATGTTGGTCTGCTTGATGTTCTCCTACAAGTCCCTTATGCTATTTTTGCTCTTCTCTTTTTGTATTTCCTGCTCTGACAGAGTGAGCCTTGAGTTCACTGATCCTTTCTTCCACTTCATCTAGTATGGTGTTGAATCCTTCTATTGTATTTTTCCATTCAGTTATTATATCTTTAGCTTGGTGACTTCTATTTTGTATTTCTTACATTTTCTCTTTGTTGAAATTCTCACCTTTTCCATACAACCCTGAGCTCAAAAAGCATCTTTAAGACCATTTTTTTGATCACTTATATCCATTTCATTAAGATCTCTTTCTGAAGTTTTCTTAGTCTTTCATTTGCAAAATATTCCCGTTTTCCACTTTCCTTGACTTTGTGTTAGTTTCTATGCATTAGATAAATCAGTTATCTCTCAGTCTTAAAGGAGTGGCCTTGTATAGAATGTGAAGTTATCATTTAATCTTGTCCTTCCTCTGGTAATCTGTCAAACATCTGTGATGTCCAGGCAGGTTACTTTATTTTTAGAGGGTCCCACTAGTTGATGGTGTGCCAAGACCTGTCACTGCCCCAAATGGGAGGGTCTCAGTCAGCATCTAGATTCAGGCTGATTGGAAGCCAGACACTAAGGCAGAAGTCTTTAACATATGCAAATATACCTCTTTCGGGGGAACACTGGGAAACTGGCATTTTAGTCTACTTCTGTGCCGTGCCCTGGGGTGATAGCCAGTTAATAACCATTTCTTTGTTACCACCCCTTCACCCTGTGAACACAAGCCCCACTGGCCATCAAAGCCAGACTATCAAGGGATGTATCCTCTGGGCAGCAGCCTCTTAAGTTTAGGGCACCAGACATGTGCACAAGCTCCTTTTTTAGAGACACCAAAGACCTTGGGCAGGACAGAGGAAGGGCATGAAGATGGCACCTGCTGGCCTCCCCAGTCTCTGAAGAGGATTATAGTCAGCCTCTAGATGTGTGTTTAATTCAGTGTGCACTTAACTATGTGGCCCTTAGGCCAGAGCCATGAAGATAACTAATAGGCCTCTTTCACAGAAAGACTGGGGTGCATTTCTGTTTCCTATCTCTGTACTGTGCCCTGTGGGGTGTAGCCAGTCAAGAAATATTTCTCCATTAGCTATAGTCCTATAGGCCCCACGAAAGTAATCCCTACTGACCATCAGGTGATCCCTTGGGCAGCAGCCACAAAACCTGTGGCACCAATCAAAAAAAAAAAAAAAAGAAAGAAAGAAAGAAATCCTGCCATTTGCAACGACGTGGATGAAACTAGAGGGTATTATGCTAAGTGAAATAAGTCAATCAGAGAAAGACTAGTATCACATGATCTCACTGATATGAGGAATTTGAGAAACAAGACAGAGGATCATAGGGGAAGGGAGGGAAAAATGAAACAAGACGAAACCAGAGAGGGAGACAAACCATAAGAGACTCTTAATCTCAGGAAACAAACTGAGGGTTGCTGGAGTGGAGCGGGGTGGGAGGGATGAGGTGGCTGGGTGATGGACTTTGGTGAGGGTAAGTACTATGGTCAGCGCTGTGAATTGTGTAAGACTGATGAATCACAGACCTGTACCCCTGGAACAAATAATACATTACATATTAACACCAACAAAAGAATAAGTTCTAAAAAAAAAACAAAACAAAACTGTGGCACCAGAAGAATGCACAAGGTCTTTCTGGAGATTCCAGCAACCTAGAGTAATGCAGAAGGAAAGCACAAAGATGGCACCTACTGATAATTCATTAGGCCCTTAGATGTGTGTTAAATTCCTCTTTCACAGGAAGACTGGGCATTTCTGTCCACTACCTGTGTTCTAGGCCCTGTGGGGTAGCCTCAGAGTCCAATGAGCCCTTAAGAACTGTTTCCCAATTCCTGATAGTCTGTGGATCTTATGATGCAAGCCCTACTGGCTTTCAAGTCTACATGTTTTGTGGGCTTGCCTCTCAGGTGCTGGTCTTAAAAGCTGGGTTGTTAGATGTGGGGTTTAAGCCATTAGTTCCTCAGAGAGAAGCTCAGAGTTATGAGTTCCCCCAAATTCTGAGTGACCATTTATGGTGAGATTGTGTCTCAGCCTCTCCTACCTCTTTCGGTATGGGATTTTTTCTTGTTCATCTGATGTGTAGCAGTGGCTTAGTTTTTTTCCCTCAGGGAAAAAAAAAAATCTTTCCATATGTAGCTTTGTTTTTTTTTCTCAGAAAAAAAAAATTCTTTCCAGATTCAGTGTGTCTATTTCTTGATTTGCATTCCTCTAATGATTAGTAATGACAAAGATTCCTTAATGTGCTTATTGGACACTTGTATATCTTATCTGGAGCAATGTCTATATAAGTCCTTTGCCCAGTTTTAATGAGACTGTCTTTTTGCTGTTACATTGTTGGAGTTTCTTACATATTCTGGAAATTAAATACTGACCAGATACATGATTTGAAAATATCTTCTCCTATTCCATAGGTTGCCTTTTCATTCTGTTCTTTTTTTATTCAAGCATAACTAACATACAGTCTTATATTAGTTTCAGGTGTAAAATATAATGACTCAACAATCTATACATTTCTTAGTGCACATCAAGATAACTGTATTCTTAATCCCCTTTATCTATTTCACCTAGCTACCCACCCCACTTCCCCTATGGCAGCCACCAGTTTGTATCTGTATTTAAAAGTCCATTTTTTCATCTTTTTTTCTTTGTTCATTTTTTTTTGTTTCTTAAATTCCACATATAAGTGAAATCATATGGAATTTATCCCTCTCTGACTTATTTAATTAAATATTTTAGTCTCTAGATTAATCCATGTTGTTGCAAATGGTAAGATTTCATTCTTTTTGATAGCTGAATAATATTCCATTGTGTATATATACCACTTCTTCTTTACCCATTCATCTATCAATGGACACTTGAATTGCTTCCATATCTTGGCTATTGTAAATAATGCTACAATACACATAGGGGTGCATATATCTTTTTGAATTAAGTGTTTATGTTTTCTTTGGGTAAATATCAAATAGTGAAATTACTGGATCATACAGCAATTTTTTTTTTTTTGAGAAAACTTCATACTGTTTTTCACAGCAGCTCCAACAGTTTGCATACCCACCAACAGTGCATAACGGTTCCTTTTTCTCTGCACCTTCGCCAACATTTGTTGAGAGAGTGAGTGTGTGGGTGAATGGGGTGGAGGGGCAGAGGGAGAGAATCTTAAGCAGGCTCCACACCCAGTGCAGAGCCCAATGCAGGACTCAATCTCACAACCCTGAGATCATGACCTGAGCCCAAATCAAGAGTCGGGTGCTTAACTGACCAAGTCACCTAGGCACCCCTTGTTATTCTGATAGGTGTGAGGGGATATCTAATGTGGTTTTGATTTGCATTTCCCTGATGATTAGTGATGCTGAGCATCTTTTCATGTGTCAGTTGGCCATCTGTATGTGTTCTTTAGAAAAATGTCTATTCAGGTCTTCTGTTCATTTTTAATCAGATTATTTGTTTTGTTGCTGTTGAGTTATATAAGTTCTTTATATATTTTGGATAGTAACCACTTATCAGATATATCATTTGCAAACACCTTCTCCCATTCAGTAGGTTGCCTTTTTGCTTTGCTGATGGTTTCCTTAATGGTGCAGAAGATTTTTATTTTGGTGTAGTCCCAATAGTTTGTATTTTTGTTTCCCTTGACAGAGGGCATATCTAGAAAAATGTTTCTATGGCTGATATCAAAAAATTGCTGTCTATATTTTCTTCTAGGAGTTTTATGGCTTCATGTCTGAAATTTAGGTCTTTGATCCATCTTTATTTTTGCATATGGTGTAAAAAAAAAAAAAAAAAGGTCCAGCTTCACTCTTTTACATGGAGCTGTCTGGTTTTTCCAGCACCATTTGTTGAAGGGACTGCCTTTTCCCCATTGGATATTCTTGCCTCCTTAGTCATAGATTAACTGACTATATAAGCATGGTTGCCTTTTCATTCTGTTCTTTTTGTCCTTTTTAATGTATACAGGTTTACCTATTTTTACTCTTGTTGCTCATGCTTTTGGTGTCATACCCAAGAAACCACTGCCAAATCCAATGTCATAAAGCTTTCCCCTTATTTCTTCTTCTAATAGTTTTATAGTTTTAGGTCTTAAATTTAGATCTTTGATCCATTTCAAGTTAATTTTGTATAGTGCATAAAGTCCAACTTCAGTCTTTTCCACATGGATCTCCAGTTTTCCCAACACGATTTGCTGAAGGGACTGTCTTTTCCCCATTGAAAGGTCTTGGCATCTGTCCCAAAAATCATTTGATCATATATGCAAAGGTTTATTTCTTGACTCTTTTTTATTCATTGGTTTATTTGCCCATTTTTAAGCTAGTAATACTGTTTGGATTCCTGTAGCTTTGTAGTAAGTTTTGAAATCTAATTTCTTACAACTATATGGAAATTTACTATCTCCTTTCTTGGAAATTTATACTTAAAGAGAAAAACACATATTGCCTTTTCCATAAAAACTGTATTTCACAGGGCACCTGGGTGGCTCAGTCTGCCTTCAGCACAGGTCATGATCCCAGGGTTCTGGGATCGAGTCCCACATCAGGCTTCTTGCTCAGTGGAGAGTCTGCTTCTCCTTCTACCCCTCCCCCCTGCTTGTGCTCTCTCTCTCTCTCTCATGCACTTTCTCTCTCTCTCTCAAGTAAATAAATAAAATCTTTTAAAAAATTGTATCTCGGGCGCCTGGGTGGCTCAGTTGGTTAAGTGACTGCCTTCGGCTCAGGTCATGATCCTGGAGTCCCTGGATCGAGTCCCGCATCGGGCTCCCTGCTCGGCAGGGAGTCTGCTTCTCCCTCTGACCCTCCCCCCTCTCATGTGCTCTCTCTCTCATTCTCTCTCTCTCAAATAAATAAATAAAAAATCTTAAAAAAATAAAATAAAATAAATAAAAAATTGTATCTCATAATCATGCATAATCCCAATTAATGAGATAAAGCTCCACTTTATAGAAGATCAGTTAATAAATGTACAAGGGATGGTACAATTTTAAAATCTTCATTGAAATGCTTTAACAAATTATTATGAAAAGAATTATTACCAAAGAGGTGAAAACCTATACTCTGAAAACTCTAAAACACCAACGAAAGAAATGGAAAGACATTCCATGCTCAAGGAGTGGAAGAACAAATATTGTATTACCCAAAGCAATCTACACATTTAATGCAATTCCTATCAAAATACCAACAGCATTTTTCACAGACCTGGAAAAAACAATCCTAAAATTTGTATGGAAGCACAAAAGACTCCAAATAGTCAAAGCAACTTTGAAAAAGAAAAGCAAAGCTGGAAGCATCACAATTCCAGATTTCAAGTTATACTACAAAGCTGTAGTAACCAAAACAGTATAGCACTGGAACAAAAACAGACACATAGATCAACGGAACACAATAGAAAACCCAGAAATGAACATATAACTATAGGGCCAATTAATCTTCAACAAAGCAGGAAAAAATATCAAATGGGAAAAGATAGTCTCTTCAACAAATGGTGTTGGAAAAACTGGACATCAACATGGAAAAGAATAAAACTGGACCACTTTCTTACACCATATACAAAAATATATTCAAAATGGATAAAAGATGTAAAGGTGAGAAATGAAACCATGAAAATCCTAGAGAAAACAGGCAGTAACCCTCTTTGACACTGGCCCATCGCAACTTCTTACTAGATGTGTCTCCTGAGGCAAAGGAAACAAAAGCAAAAATAAACTATTGGGACTTCATCAAGATAAAAAGCTTCTGCACAGCAAAGGAAATAATCAACAAAACTAAAAGGAAATCTACAGAATAAGTCTGCAAATGACCTATCTGAAAAAGTGTAACTATCCAAAATATATAAAGAACTTATACAACTCAACACCCAAAAAATGAATAATGCACTTAAAAATGAGCAGAAGAGACAGCTGGAGGAGCAAGATGGCAGAGGACTAGGACCTAAATTTCGTCTGGTCTCAGGAATTCAGCTGCATAGGGATCAAACCATTCTGAACCCCTACAAACTCAACAGGAGATCGAAGGAAAGAATAGCAGCAACTCTCTCAACAGAAAAGCGACCACTTTCTGGAAGGTAGGACGTGTGGAGAAGTGAATACGAGGCGATATTCGGGAGGATAGATGGTGGGGGAGGAGGCCTCCGTCAGCTGCTACTGGCAAGTGATAGAGCAGCGGAGCATAAAATCGGAACTTTTAGAAGTCGGCTCCACTGAGGGATGTCGCTCCAGTGGCTAAGCGGGGGGTGGAACCCTCGTGGGACAGTGTGGTCTCAGGACCCTCAGGGTCACAGAAAGACCAGGGGTGCCTAAGTGCGGCAGAGCTCCCAGGTATCGGAGCAGGGAAGCCGGCTGCAGAGACGGAGCCGAGGCGCGGGCTCTCAGCTCAGGGTTGCCATAAACTGTGATCTGCGGCACAGTGAGGGCACTGCTCCTCCAGCAGGGACCCAACAAGCGGCAGATCCGGGGAGACTCCCCTTCCTCCCCCGGGAGAAGCGGCGCAGGAGCGCACCACAGGGATCTGTGTCATATTCTATCCCTTCATACTAGTTAACCTTATTTTTGGTATATATATATAAGTTGTTCTCTCTTTAAAATTTTGGGATACAGTTTCTTCTAACAGACCAAAATATACCCTAAATCTCAAGTGTATGGCTTTCTTCTAGTCTCCTGCCTGATCACATTCTCTCTTTTTTTTAAATTTCTCTTCTTTCTTTTTCAACCAACTTCTTATCTTATCAAATCCTTTTATAAAATCTTTTATAATTTTCATCCTTACAGTCATATTCCATCCCTTCATCATATTTACCCTTATTTTTGTACATACATGAGCTTTTCTTTCTTTAAAATTTTGGGAGGCACTTTCTTCTAACAGAACAAAATACACCCAAAATCTAGTGTGTGGCACTGATCTATTCACCAGCCTGATCATATTTGATCATATTCTATTTTTTTTTAATCTTTTTCTTTTTTTTTTCTTTTTACTTTCTTTCCCTTTCTTTTCACCCGGTTTCAGGTCTCTTCTGATTTGTTTAGTGTATATTTTTCTGGGGTCATTGTTACCCTGTTAGCATTTTGTTCTCTCATTCATCTATTCTCCTCTGGACAAAATGACAAGATGGAAAAAATCACCTCAAAAAAAAGAACAAGAGGCAGTACTGATTGCCAGGGACCTAATCAATACGGACAATAGTAAGAGGTTGGAACTAGAGTTCAGAATGATGATTATAAAGATACTAGCTGGGCTTGAAAAAAGCATGGAAGATATTAGAGAAACCCTTTCTGGAGAAATAAAGGAACTAAAATCTAACCAAGTTGAAATCAAATAGGCTATTAATGAGATGCAATCAAAAATGGAGGCTCTAACTGCTAGGATTAATGAGGTAGAAGAGAGAATTATATAGAAGACCAAATGATGGAAAATAAAGAAGCTGAAAAAGAGAGATAAATAACTACTGGATCACGAGGGCAGAATTTGAGAGATAAGTGATACCATAAGACAAAACAATATTAGAATAATTGGGATCCCAGAAGAAGAAGAAAGAGAGAGAGGGCAGAAGGTATATTGGAGCAAATTATAGCAGAGAACTTCCCTAATTTGGGGAAGGAAACAGGCATCAAAATCCAGGAGGCACAGAGAATCCTCCTCAAAATCAATAAAAAAAGGTCAACACCCCGACATCTCATAGTAAAACTTACGAGTCTCAGAGACAAAGAGAAAATACTGAAAGCAGCTCGGGACAAGAGATCTGTAACCTACAATGGTAGAAACATTAGATTGGCAACAGACCTACCCACAGAGACCTGGCAGGCCAGAAAGGACCGGCATGATATCTTCAGAGCACTAAATGAGAAAAATATGCAGCCAAGAATACTATATCCAGCGAAGCTGTCATTGAAAATAGAAGGAGAGATAAAAAGCTCTCAGGACAAACAAAAGCTAAAGGAATTTGCAAACATGAAACCAGCCCTACAAGAAATATTGAAATGGGTCCTCTAAGCAAAGAGAGAGCCTAAAAGCAACACAGACCAGAAAGGAACACAGACAATATACAGTAACAGTCACCTTACAGGCAATACAATGGCACTAAATTCATATCTTTCAATAGTTACCCTGAATGTAAGTGGGCTAAATGTCCTAATCAAAGGACACAGGCTATCAGATGGATAAAAAAACAAGACCCATCGATAGCCTGTCTGCAAGAGACTCATTTTAGACCCAGAGACACCCCCAGATTGAAAGTGAGGGTGTGGAAAACCATTTACCATGCTAATGCACACTGAAAGAAAGCTGGGGTGGCAATCCTTATATCACACAAATTAGATTTTAAACGAAAGACTATAATAAGAGATAAGGAAGGACACTATATCCTACTTAAAGGGTCTATCCAACAAGAAGATCTAACAATTGTAAATATCTATGCCCCTAACATGGGAGCAGCCAATTATACAAGCCAATTAATAACAAAAGCAAAGAAACACATCGACAACAACACAATAATACTGGGGGACTTTAACAGCCCCCTCACTGAAATCGACAGATCATCTAAACAAAAGATCAACAAGGAAATAAAGACTTTAAATGACACACTGGACCAAATGGACTTCACAGACATATTCAGAA
>NW_022589718.1:5453045-5654137 GCF_004348235.1 Phoca vitulina
GCAGGAGAAGAGAAATAATAAAGATCAGAGCAGAAATCAATGAAATAAAAACCAAAAGAACAGTAGAACAGATCAACAAAACTAGGAGCTGGTTCTTTGAAAGAATTAACAAGATTGATAAACCCCTGGCCAGACTTATCAAAAAGAAAAATGACCCAAATCTTTGTTGATTTGCAAACACGAAACCAGCCCTACAAGAAATATTGAATGAAATATTCATCATGAATGAAAGAGGAGAGATCACAACCAACACCAAAGGTATACAAACAATTATAAGAACAAATTATGAGCAACTATATGCCAGCAAATTAGATAATCTGGAAGAAATGGATGCATTCCTAGAGATGTATCAACCACCAAAACTGAACCAAGAAGAAACAGAAAACCTGAACAGACCTATAACCACTAAGGAAATTGAAGCACCAATCAAATATCTCCCAATAAACAAAAGCCCAGGGCCAGATGGCTTCCCAGGGGAATTCTACCAAACATTTAAAGAAGAATTAATACCTCTTCTTCTGAAACTGTTCCAAAAAATAGAAATGGAAGGAAAAATTCCCAACTTGTTTTATGAGGCCACCATTACCTTGAACCCTAAACCAGACAAAGACCCCATGAAAAAGGTGAATTATAGACCAATATCCCTGATGAACATGGATGCAAAAAAGCTCACCAAAATACTAGCCAATAGGATCCAACAGTACATTAAAAGGATTATTCACCACGACCAAGTGGGATTTATCCCTGCGCTGCAAGGTTGGTTCAATCCGCAAATCAATCAATGTGATACAATACATTAACAAAAGAAAGAACAAGAACCATATGATCCTCTCCATAGATGCAGAAAAAGCATTTGACAAAGCACAGCTTCCTTTCTTGATCTAAACTCTTCAGAGTATAGGGATAGAGGGTACATACCTCACTATCATAAAAGCCATCTATGAAAAACCCACAGGGAGTATCATTCTCAGTGGGGAAAAACTGAGAGCTTTCCCCCTAAGGTCAGGAACGCGGCAGGGATGTCCACTATCACCACTGCTATTCAACAGAGTATTAGAAGTCCTAGCCACATCAATCAGACAACAAAAAGAAAGAAAGGGCATCCAAATCGGCAAAGAAGAAGTCAAATTCTCACTCTTTGCAGATATGATACTTTATGTGGGAAACCCAAAAGACTCCACCCCAACACTGCTAGACTCATACATGAATTCAGTAAAGTGGCAGGATAGAAAACCAATGCACAGAAATCAGTGGCATTCCTATACACCAACAAGACAGAAGAAAGAGAAATTAAGGAGTCGATACCATTTACAATTGCACCCAATACCGTAAGACACCTAGGAATAAATCTAACCAAAGAGGCAAAGAATCTGTACTCAGAAAACTATGAAATACTCATGAAAGAAACTGAGGAAGACACAAAGAAATGGAAAAATGTTCCATGCTCATGGATTGGAAGAACAAATATTGTGAAGATGTCAATGCTACCTAGAGCAATTTACACATTCAATGCAATCCCCATCAAAATACCATCAACTTTTTCAAAGCAATGGAACAAATAATCCTAAAATTTGTATGGAACCAGAAAAGACCCCGAATAGCCAGAGGAATCTTGAAAAAGAAACGCAAAGCTGGTGGCATCACAATTTCGGACTTCCAGCTCTATTACAAAGCTGTCATCATCAAGACAGTATGGTACTGGCACAAAAACAGACACATAGATCGATGGAACAGAATAGAGACCCCAGAAATGGACCTTCAACTCTATGGTCAACTAATCTTCGACAAAGCAGGAAAGAATGTCCAATGGAAAAAGACAGTCTCTTCAACAAATGGTGTTGGGAAAATTGGACAGCCACATGCAGAAGAATGAAGCTGGACCATTTCCTTACACCACACACAAAAATAGACCCAAATGGTTGAAAGACCTCAATGTGAGACAGGAGTCCATCAAAATCCTAAAGGAGAACACAGGCAGCAACCTCTTCGACCTCAGCTTCTTCCTAGAAACATCGCCAAAGGCAAGGGAAGCAAGGGCAAAAATGAACTATTGGGACTTCATCAAGATAAAAAGCTTTTGCACAGCTGCAGCAACTTCTTCCTAGAAACATTGCCAAAGGCAAGGGAAGCAAGGGCAAAAATGAACTATTGGGACTTCATCAAGATAAAAAGCTTTTGCACAGCAAAAGAAACAGTCAACAAAACCAAAAGACAACCGACAGAATGGGAGAAGATATTTGCAAATGACATATCAGATAAAGGGCTAGTATCCAAAATCTATAAAGAACTTCTTAAACTCAACACCCAAAGAACAAATGATCCAATTAAGAAATGGGCAGAAGACATGAACAGACATTTTTCCAAAGAAGACATCCAAATGGCCAACAGACACATGAAAAAGTGCTCAACATCGCTCGGCATCAGGGAAATCTAAATCAAAACCTCAATGAGATACCACCTCACACCAGTCAGAATGCCTCAAATTAACAAGTCTGGAAATGACAGATGTTGGCGGGGATGTGGAGAAAGGGGAACCCTCCTACACTGTTGGTGGGAATGCAAGCTGGTGCAGCCATTCTGGCAAACAGTATGGAGGTTCCTCAAAAAGTTGTAAATAGAGCTACCATATGATCCAGCAATTGCACTACTGGGTATTTACCCCAAAGATACAAATGTATGGATTTGAAGGGGTATGTGCAGTCCTATGTTTATAGCAGCAATGTCCACAATAGCCAAACTATGGAAAGAGCCAAGATGTCTATTTACAGATGAATGGATAAAGAAGATGTTGTATATACATATACAATGGAATAATATGCAGCCATCAAAAGGAATGAAATCTTGCCATTTGCAATGACAAGGATGGAACTGGAGGGTGTTATGCTGAGTGAAGTAAGTCAATCAGAGAAAGACATGTATCATATGACCTCACGGATATGAGGGATTCTTAATCTCAGGAAACAATCTGAGGGTTACTGGGGTAGTGGGGGGTGGGAGGGATGGGGCGGCTGGGTGATAGACATTGGGGAGGGTATGTGCTATGGTGAGCGCTGTGAATTGTGTAAGACTGTTGAATCACAGACCTGTAACTCTGAAACAAATAATACATTATATGTTAAAAAAAAAGAAGAAGAAGAAGAAGATAGCAGTAAGGGCAGAATGAAGAGGGGGAAATCAGAGGGGGAGACGAACCATGAGAGACGATGGACTCTGAGAAACAAACTGAGGGTTCTCTAGGGGAGGGCCATGGGGGGATGGGTTAGCCTGGTGATGGGTATTAAAGAAGGCACGTACTGCATGGAGCACTGGGTGCTATATGCAAACAATGAATCATGGAACACTACCTCAAAAACTAATGATGTAATGTATGGTGATTAATATAACAATTTAAAAAAAGTCTTAAAAAATAAAAAAAAGAAAAGGTTTAAAATATGATTTTGTGTTCAATATTTGTGTTTGTTTTCATTAGTCTTTAACTAATATTCATTTATTCAACAAAATGTAAGCTAATTAATTAATTAAATGGTGCCTGTGTTCTATGCAGAGTGGAAGCCTTAGTCCATCTAGTTTGTCTTTAATTGACCAAGACTTCAGGAAAAGCTAATAATGAGGGAAACGAGGCAATAAATGGATCCTTAAATATATCCCCTATGAATTCACTCTATTGTATTAGGAAAACATTTATTCAATGTAAAAGAGATTTTAAAACTCTGTAAAATATAGAACTTAAATCTTACCTGAATATCTGAAGGATGAGAATTCACAGATCCTTGATTATACAAATAAACCATAAAATTACGTGCTAAAAAAAAACTGAATATAGAAAATGAGAGAATATTAAAAGTTATTCTTTTTGAAATATATAAAGCACTGCTCAGCAAACTAACACCCTCAGGCCAAATCTGACCTACTCTGTCTTTGTAAATAAAGCTTTATTGGAACACAGCCACACCCATTAATTTATGTATGGTCCATGGCTGTTTTCAAGCTATAACAGCAGAGTTGAGTCATTTTACCAGAGATATTATGGTCCTCAAAGCCTGAAATATTTTCACTCTGGGCCTGGGCCTTTATAGTAAGTCTGCAAACCCAACAAAGGTAGTATTTTCTTTTGACATATACATAATTTATATTCAAAGAAATACACACTCAAAATAATTTTCCTATTTTAATGAACTCCTTTATTTTTTTCATGAACTCCTTTGAAATAAGAAGGGACTACAAGATGAGAAAAAAAGACATTTTAAAATTTACAAATATATGAACTAGATGTAGGATTATGAGAGTTTTCCATTCTTTCATTCTTTCTAAATTTCACTACCGTACATATATATCACCTTTATAATGAAGTAGAAGAGTACTGTGTAAAAGTCGTATTAATCTGAATGTAGATACTGAACCTACAGATCTAAGTTCAACCTTCTCTGGTATCACTGCCTGTACTTACTATCCTATTTCCTCACCTCATGGTCACTCCTCAATCCAATGTAACATAACTAGATCACCCAGACTAGCTAGTTAGGAATCCTCCACTAAAAGTGATCTCATATGGGTAACTAATGACCCCCTAGTTGTTAAATCCAAAACGCAGTTTGAAGTCAAGTAAGACTACTCTGACACACGTGTACTGTTGACCACACTTCCCTTTTTTAAGCCATCTACTCTTCAACTTCAATCATACCATTTCCACCTGGCTTCCCTAATATCTTTCTGTATACTTTAAGAGTCCCTTCGTCTGGGTCCTTGCTTCTTCCCTTAAATGTTTCCATGGCATTCAATTCTGGGTTGTTTTTCCTTCTCACCTTTGATATTCACTCCTACCTCTACAGATTTATCTTGTTCATTTCTGGTGCTTCATTTATACCTACATAAATAGATGGCTTTGAAATCCACACTCACATTCTAAGCCAACTGGACATTTCTCTTGGGATATCCTACAAGCACTTCATATCTAACTTTTTCAAAACTGAGCCCATATCAGATCTGTTCCCCTTCTCCTTCACTGCCACACCAAATCTCTGCTACCACTATATCCAATGGTAGCTAATCTTTTTCCTGCCACCTCAGTATATATCTAAAAAAAAAAAAAAAAAAATCCCTACCTCTACAGTCATAGTTCTGTTTTTCATTATTTCTCATATAAGTTATTTGCAATAACTTCCTAATTGTCACTATGTCATCATAATCATTATGCAAGTAATTTCCCAAAACAATACACACACGCTTTACCCTCTCCTAAACTCTAGTCCCTATAATTCTTACCACTGTTTATAGTCCTGATAAGATGTTCAAACGCACTGTGAGTTCTCTTCACTTTCCCTCTTATATACTTGAAAAGATCTTTGAGTTGTCATTTACCATATTCTTCTTCCCTTCTGTCTGAAGGAGTATGTTAACTCTTCTTTTACTCAGTGCTATTCTTTGGCATTTTATACAATGAACTGCTTGTTTATACAGCTCTAAGAAACTTCCCTTCAACCAAAAAACTTTGTTTCTTCCTTCTTAAAAAGCATTTATCTGCACCTGTTTCTTCTTTTTCTGCCAAACATTTTTGAAAAAGTTATTTACAAATTACTACCTTAAGTTTCTCACAACCCACCTCTCCCTAATACCATGTAGTCTAGTTCTATAACCAAAATTTAACTGAAATTATCCTATTGAAAGTCACAAAATAATTCTAAGCCAGCTTTTCTCTACATGAGAGAAATTTCCATGGTTTCCTGGTTTCCATGAGAGAATTAAACCCTACAGAAAGTTATTTCAATTACTTTCTCAATTCCCTGAAGGAAGTACACAGCTAGTACTATTTTCCATAAACTCTCACAAGTGTATAGTCTCATTCCATATTAAATTCCTTATTCCAGGCCTGTCTCTCTGATCAAACGCTGATACACTTACAGACTTACTTCTTATTACAACATTCTGCCCTGATTATATAGGTCCTTCTGGTTCTGTCAACAACATAAGATCATATAGATTAATCTTCAGGAGGGGGGCCCTTACTTTTTCCTGTTCCCCCCTATTCACAAAAGACTACTTGAGACATTAGGACCAAAAATTTAATTAATTCACAGGAAAGCATCTGTTCATCTGAAACAACTCAAATGTTTAATAACACTACATTAATTATTTTAACACTCCATTTTTATTATAAGTAAACAAATTCATATCAATAAAATGAAATACAACACTAAATGAAAAAAAAATTACCTTTGCTTAAGGTGTACAGTGTATGGCTTCTCATCTATTACAATAATATAGGATATCTGTTCCTAGAGAATCCAGAACAACTGAGATGAAGAGCCATGTAACAGCAGCAAAACAATAATTTTACATCAGTCAATCCCTCCAAACAATCCCTAAAATGTCTTGATTAAAATGTCTCAGACTATACGTGATTTAAAATTTGCAACAATATATCAAAATTATAACATGTTTATTATATAATCCAGTCTTACTATTTCTATAAAAATAAACCTAACCTAAGGATTTATATGGGATTAGAAATCTATATATAACTATATATAACTGAATTTTAAGCTCTTCTGAAATCAGAGACCATATGCTATACTATAATGTCTATGTAGGTGGCATCATTGGGATAATAAGGTATCCTATATCAGCGAAGCTTATTCTATCAGGCACAAAAGATATTATAACTGTTTTCTTAAAATGTATTGCCTGGGGGCGCCTGGGTGGTTCAGTCGTTAAGCGTCTGCCTTCAGCTCAGGTCCTGATCCCAGGGTCCTGGGATTGAGCCCTGCATTGGGCTCCCTGCTCCGCGGGAAGCCTGCTTCTCCCTCTCCCACACCCCTTGCTTGTGTTCCCTCTCTCGCTGTGTCTCTCTCTGTCAAATAAATAAATAAAATCTTTTAAAAAAAATGTATTGCCTGATTCCTGTATTCTTGAACAAAATTTGGTATTGTTTTTTACTCTATCACTACTATTCTCAAGTTAAAACATGGATAACAATAAGTTGTAATATCACTAAGTTGCTGTACCTGAGTGATGAGATTTTATCCAGCCAAAGAGAATATGTAAAAAGCAAGAGTTAGAGCATCACTGGAAGGAAAACTTAAGCATATAAAAACCAAAAAGACACAAATACCAGAACGAAGAAAAAGATAAGCCTTCTAGGATCTGTGACTGTCAGCCCTGCCTACCCACAAAAACCCCACAAGGGGCAGCACAGAGAGAGCCTGGTAGTTTGGGGTCCCTGCAACCCCAACAAACAGACTGGGAGTAGATATCTGGTCTGACTAAAGGCCCTGCCCACCAATGAAAATTTCTCAGGGGACAACACAGGGAGAGCACCCTGCAGTGGGCTAAGACTGCAGTTCTGGCAAACATCTGGTCTGACTCAATTCAAGTCCAAGACGGCCCCAGACTAGCCCCTTAACAACACAGGGACCAAACATTGTCCACAAAAGGCAAAGAGAACCACTGCAGACAATTGGACCTAAGGCAAACACCTCTCAATCACAACATTAGGATGCATACAACACACATAGGTGACAACCCTGAAGCACCAGGTTCTGGTAAACAGGGGACATTGCACTTCAGGGCACTACAGCATCTCTTCTTCATAAAGCCACTACTTTCAAGAGCAGAAGTAACTGACTTTCCTAACACATAGAAACAGACACAAAGAGTTAGACAAAATGAGAAGACAGAAGAATATGTCCCAAATGAAAACAAACAAGCAAACAAATTCACAGCAAAAGAGCTAAATGAAATGAAGATAAGCAATATGCCTGAAAGAGAATTCAAAGTAATGCTCATAAAGATACTCACTCGACTTAAGAAGATCCCTATTAGACCCTAAACAAAGAAATAGAAAATATAAAAAGAACCAATCTGGGATGAAGAACTCAATTATAGAAATTAAAAATACAGTAGAGGGAATAAATAGACTAGAGGAAGGAGAAGAATAAACCAGTGAGCTACAAGACAGAGTAATGGAAAGCAACTAAGCTTAACAGCAAAAAGTAAAAGAACGATAAAAAATGAGAATAGGTTAAGAATCTCAGCAACACCATCAAGTATAATAGCATAAGCATTATTGGAATCCCAGAAGGAGAAGAGAGAGAGAAAAGAGGACAGAAAACTTATTCAAAGAAATAACAAATGAAAAGTCACTAATCTGGGAAGGAAACAGAAATCCAGATCCAGGAAGCACAGAGAGCCCCCAACAAAATCAACCCAAAGGGGTCTACACCAAGACATATAATAATTAAAATGGTACAAAGAAGTGATGAAGAGAGAATTTTAAAATCACTAAGAGAAAAGAAAACAGTTATATACAAGGGAAATTTATCAGCAGAAACTTTGTAGGCCAAAAGGGACTGGCATGATGTATTCAAAGTACTAAAAGGAAAAAAAAAGTCTGCAGCCAAGAATACCCTATCCAGCAAGGATATCATTCAGAATAGAAGGAGAGATAAAGAGTTTCCCAGGGGTGCCTGGGTGGCTCAGTGGTCAAGCGTCTCCCTTCAGCTCAGGCCCTGATCCCAGGGTCCTGGGATTGAGCCCCGCATCGAGCTCCCTGCTCAGCGGGAAGCCTGCTTCTCCCTCTCCTACTCCCCCTGCTTGTGTTCCCTTCTTGCTGTCTCTCTTTCTCTGTCAAATAAATAAATAAATAAAATCTTTAAAAAAATAATAAGTAAAAAAAAAGAGTTTCCCAGATGAACAAATGTTAAGGAATTCATCACCACTAAATCAGCCATACAAGAAATGATAAAGGAAATACTTTGCCTGGAAAGGAAAGACCATAAGCAAGAGTAGGAAAAGTAGGAAAGGAAAAAATTTCACAGGTACATATAAACATAATAAAAGTAGTAGATCGATCACTTATAAAACCAATAGAAAGGTTAAAGCACAAAAGCAGTAAAATCAGTCAGAAGATTCACAAAATTTTAAAAAAAGATTCACAAAATAAAAGGATGTAAAGTATGACATCATATACCTAAAATATGGGGGGAGGAAGTAAAAAATCAGTGCTTTCATGTGTTCAAACTTAAGCGACCATCAGCTTAATGCAGAACTGCTATAAACACAGGATGTTATATATGAACCTAACGGTAACAACACGTCAAAAACTTATAATAGATATGCAAAAAATAAAGAGAAAGAAACCCAAGCATTTCACTAAAGACAGCCATCCAACATGAGAAGAGAACAAGAGAAGAATAGAACAGAGAACTACAAAAAAAAAAAAAACCTGTAAAATAAGTAACAAATGGCATTAAGTACATAACTATAAAAATTACTTTGAATGTAAATTAACTACAATCAAAAGACACAGGGTAACAGAATGGATAAAAAGGCAAGATCCATTTATATACTGCCTACAAGACACTCATTTCACATGAAAAGACACATGCAGATTCAAAGTGAAGGGACGGAAAAACATTTATCATGCAAATGCAAGTGAAAAGAAAGCTAGGATAGCAATACTTATACGAAACAAAATAGATGTTAAAACAAAGACTGTAACAAGAGACAAAGGACACTACATAATAATAAAGTGAACAGTCCAACAAGAAGATGTGACAATTGTAAATATTTATGTACCAAACATGGGAGCACCCAAATACATAAAGCAACTATTAACAGAAAGAAAGAAATCAATAATAATACAGTAGTAGGGGACTTTAAAACTTGCATCAATTGAGAGATCATCCAAACACAAAATCAACAAGGAAACAGTGGCTTTGAATGATACATAGGACCAGATGGAACTAACAGATATATTCAGACTATTCCATCCAAAAAAGAGAAGAATACACAATCTTTTCAAGTGCAACTGAAACATTATCCAGAATAGATCATGTTAGGCCACAAAATAGGTCTCAACAAATTCAAAAAGACTAGTATCATATCATGCATCATTTCTCACCACAATGTTATGGAACTAGAAATCAACCACAAGAAAAAATCTGGAAAGAACACAAATACATGGAGGTTAAATAACATACTACTAAGCAATGAATGGATCAACCAAGAAATCAAAGGGGAAATCGAAAACTATATGAAGACAAATGAAAATGAAAACACAGTAGTCCAAAATCTTTGGGATGCAGCAAAAACTGTTCAGAGGGAAGATTATAGCAATACAGGCCTACCTCAAGAAGCAAGAAAAATCTCCAATAAAAACCTCACCTTACACCTAAAGGAGCTAGAAAAAGAACAGTAAAAGAAGCCCCAAACCAATTGAAAGACAAATAATAAAGATTAGAGCAGAAATAAATGAAATAGAAATTTAAAAAACAATAGAACAGATCAATGATACCAGGAGCTGGTTCCCTAAAAACATAAACAAAATTGATAAAACCTTAGCCAGAATCATCCAAAAAAAAAGAGAGAAGACTCAAACAAAATCGGAATTGAAAGAGAAAAAATAACAACCAACACCAAAGAAATACAGAAAAATATTATAAAAAATTATATGCCAACAAATTGGACAACCTAGAAGAAATGGATAAATTTCTAAAAACAATCAAATAAGTAATCCAAAAACTCCCAACAGACAAAAGTCCAGGACCAGATGGCTTCACAGGTGAATCCTACCAAAAACTTAAAGAAGAGTTAATACCTATTCTTCTCAAACAACTCCAAAAAGTAAAGAGGAAGGAAATGTTCCAAATTCATTCTGAAGCCAGCATTACCCGAATAACAAAACCAGATAAAGACACCACAAAAGAAGAAAACTACAGGCCAATATCTCTGATGAACATACATGTAAAAATCCTCAACAAAATATTAGCAAACCAAATCCAACAATACATTAAAAAAATCACTCACTACAATCAAGTGGAATTTATTCCTGGGATGCAAGGGTGGTTCAATATTCCAAATCCATCAACATGATACATCACATTAAAAATAGAAAGGATAAATACTATATTATCATTTAAATCAATGCCCAAAAGGCATCTGACAAAGTACAACATTCATTCATTCAAAGTACAACAAAGTAGGTTTACAGGGAACATGCCTGAACATAATAAAGGACATATATGAAAAATCACAGCTAACACCATACTCAATGGTGAAAAACTGAGAGCCTTTCCCCTAAGGTCAGGAACAAGACCAGGATGTACACTCTTACCCCTTTTATTCAACATAGTTCTGGAGGTCCTAGCCACAGCAATCAGACAAGAAAAAGGAATAAAAGACATCAAAATTGGTAAGGAAGAAGTAAAACTTAATTTGCAGATGGCATGATACTATATAGAGAAAACCCTAAAGATTCCACCAAAAAACTACTAGAACAGATAAATGAATTCAGTAGAGTTGCAGGATACAAAATCAATGTACAGAAACCTGTTGCATTTCTATACACTAATAACAAAGTAGCAGAAAGAGCAATTAAGAAAACAATCCCATTTATAATTACACCAAAAATAGTAAGATATTTAGGAATAAACTTAACCAAGGAGGTGAAAGACCTGTACTCTCAAAACTGTAAAACACTGATGAAAAAAATTGAAGATAACACAGACAAATGGAACAATATTCCATGCACATGGATTGGGAGAATTAATATTGTTAAAATGTCTCTACTATCCAAAGCAATCTACAGATTTAATGCAATACCATCATTTTTCATAGAACTAGAACAAATAATCCTAAAATTTGTATGGAACCACAAAAGACTGAATAATCAAAGCAATCTTGAAAAAGAAAAGTAAAGTTGGAGGCATCACAACCCCAGCTTTCAAACTATACTACAAACCTGTAGTAATCAAAACAGCATGGTACTGGCACAAATATAGACACATAGATCAACAGAACAGAATAGAGAGCCCAGAAATAAACCCACAAGTATAGGGTCAGTTAATCTTTGACAAAGCAGGAAAGAATATGCAATGCAAAAAAGACAGCCTCTTCAATATATGGTGTTGGGAAAACTGGACAGCCACGTGCAAAAGAATGAGACTGGACCACTATGTTACACCATACACAAAAATAGACTCAAAATGGATTAAAGACCTAACTATGAGACCCAAAAACATAAAATTTCAAGAAGAAAACATAGGCACTAATCTCTTTCACATCAGCTATACAAACATTTTTCTAGATATGTCTCCTCTGGCAAGGGAAACAAAAGCAAAATTAAACTATTGGGACTATAACAAAATAAAAAGCTTCTGCACAGCAAAGGAAACAACTAACAAAACCAGAAGAGAACCCACCAAATGGAAGGAGATATTTGCAAATGGTATATCTGATAAGGGGTTAATATCCAAAATGTATAATGAACTTACACAACTTACCACCAAAAAAAACTTGAATAATCCAATTTAAAAATGGGCATTAGACATGAACAGACATTTCTCCAAAGAAGACATACAGATGGACAACAGTTATATGAAAAGATACTCAACATCACTCATCGTCAGGAAAGTGCAAATCAAAGCTATAATGAGATATGACCTCAGACCAGTCAGAATGGCTAAAATAAAAAGCACAAGAAACAATAAGTGTTAGCAAGGAGGTAGAAAAAAGCAACCCTAGTGCACTGTTGGTAGGAATGCAAACTTGTACAACCACTACAGAAAAGAGTATGGAGGTTCCTCAAAAAAATAAGAAGAGAATGACCATTTGATCCAGTAATTCCACTACTGGGTATTTACCCAAAGAATACAAAACACTAATTTGAAAAGATTTATATACCCCTATGTTTATTGCAGCATTATTTGTAATAGCCAAGATATGGAAGGAACCCAAATGTCCATCGATAGATGAATGGATAAAGATGATGTGGTACATATACACAATAGAACATTACTCAACCATGAAAAAGAATGATATCTTGCTATCTGCAACAACATGAATGGGTCTGGAAGGTATAATGCTAACTGTTATATATACGCTATATATATATAACATATATATGCTATATATATATAACATATATATATATACTATATGTTAACATATATATATATATATAACAAATGCTATAATGTTAACTGACTGATCCACCCAGGTGCCCCTACATCATTTATTTTATTTGAACTTTTAAAACTTTTACCACAAGCAATGACAAATGTTAGGCAAAACACAACATTCTGATCTATATATTTGCTTTTACTATCAAAACCTTAAATTCCATATCAGTAGTAGTACTGCATACTTATATTCATTCTATAATGGGGTTGATATATTTGTTATTAATAAAAATAAAAATTTCATATAATATTTACATGAAAAATATCTCTTACATTTTCTGCTTCTGAATTATCACTTGTATTTGCTTGGATTTTCTCTGGAACTACAATTTGTAGAAATGAATTTTGAGAACCTGAAGAAAGGAAAAAGACAGTTAATAATTGTGTCTTATACCTGAGTAAGTATTTGTTCAGGTTCTTTTGTAGAATTCACTTGTGCACATATGAGTAATCAATATGTACTCCTACAAAAATCTTGAAAACACTTAATTCAAAAACAGACAAGATAGTTATGAAAGACCAAAAAAAGGACAGAGGGTGGGGACAGGGGCATAGTATTAAACTTACACAAAATTTATTGCTCCTGAGGAAAACAGAACAAATAGACCAAAAAATAATCAAAGATATACTT
The DNA here is from genome assembly GCF_004348235.1 of Phoca vitulina. Classification (NCBI taxonomy): domain Eukaryota; kingdom Metazoa; phylum Chordata; class Mammalia; order Carnivora; family Phocidae; genus Phoca; species Phoca vitulina. The sequence continues at coordinate 5,466,633 of NW_022589718.1, forward strand.
CAAGAAAATTTTCCTGAAAACAAACTGAGGATTGCTGGAGTGGAGGGGGGTGGGAGGGATGGGGTGGCTGGGTGATGGACACTGGGGAGGGTATGTGCTATGGTGAGCACTGTGAATTGTGTAAGACTGATGAATCACAGACCTGTACACCTAAAACAAATAATACATTATATGTTAATAAAAAATATAAAAATTAAAATTAAAAAGAAAATTTTCCTGAAATAAAAATAAAAGATTAGAAACCATAGACTGGAAAGTTCACTGAATTCAAGAATAACTGATAATAAAACAGACATAGTCTACTAAAGTTATTGTGTGTAAAAGGTCAAGAAAGAATCCTATGGGCCTATGAGCAAAAAGAAAGAAAAAGAAAATCATATTGCGGGGGCACCTGGGTGGCTCAGTCATTAAGCGCCTGCCTTCGGCTCAGGTCATGATCCTAGGGTCCTGGGATCGAGCCCCGCATCGGGCTCCCTACTCAGCATGAAGCCTGCTTCTCCCTCTCCCACTCCCCCTGCTTGTGTTCCCTCTCTCGCTGTGTCTCTCTCTATCAAATAAATAAATAAAATATTTTAAAAAAAAAAGAAAAGAAAATCATATTGGGCATTAGGGAGAAAAGCAGCCTAGCCTGAGAATTTTTACATTATTCAACATTAAAAAAAATGAAGAACAACGTCTTTATTTTTTTAAGTTTTTATTTAAATTCCAGTTGGTTACCGTACATGTTAATATTAGTTTCAGGTGTACAATATAGCAATTCAATACTTCCATACAACACCCAGTGCTCATCACAGCAAGTACACTCCTTAATCCCCATAACCTATTTAACCCATGCCCCCACCCACCTCCCTTCTGGTAACCACCAGTTTGTTCTGCATTGTTAAGGATCCATTTCTTGGTTTGCCGCTCTCCTTTCCGCCCTCCCCCTTTGCTCATTTGTTTTGTTTCTTAAATGGTATTCATCTTTCTCTGACTTATTTCAGTTAGCATACTACTCTCTAGCTCCATTCATGTCATTGCTAATGGCAAGATTTTGTTCTCTTTTTTATGGCTGAGTAATATTTCATTGTATACATACCACTTCTTTTTTTTTTTCTTCTCAGATGCTGGGTTAGGGTTTATGGCCAATTTTAGGTTTAGGGTTAAGGTTAGGGTCAGGGTGAGGGTATGTGCCTGGCATCCTACTGTTTAGAGAACTCTCCAGAGGGTTCGATTCAGGGTTAGGTTTAGGGGTTGGGGGTTAGGGTTAGGGTGAAGGTTAGGATTAGGGTTAGGTTCAGGAGTTAGAGGTTGGCAGTTGGGGGTTAAGGGGTTGGGATTAGGGGCTAAAGTTGGGGTTAGGGTTAGCGAGTTTGGGTGTTACTGGATTTATACTAATTAAAGAAGATGTTACTTGAATGATGGTGTATACACAGTGTAGTTTCAGTGAGTGAAGCACAAGGCACTTCCCTTATGTTTCTACACATCCATTTACAAACACATATATATTAATGAAAGAAAATGTTACTTCAACAATGGATTATACACAGTGTGGTTCAATGAGATAAGCACAGGGCTCTTCCCATATGCTCACATCATATGTTTACAAACACTTTTATCTTAATGAAAGAAAGTGTTATATGAAACACACATTATACTCCATGTAGTTACATTCAGGTAAGAATAGGTCTATTCCCACATTCTTTTACACATACATTTATAAACACATATATATCAATGAAAAAGATGTTATTTGAGCGATGGTTTATATATAGTGTAGTTCCAATGAGAAGCATATGGCTATTCCCATATGTTTCTATGCATATGCAGAAACTTTAATGAAAAGATCATACTTGAAAGACTGATTATACACACTGTGGTTTCAGAGTGTTAAGCATACAGCTATTCCCATATGCTTCTACACATTTGAAGAACAAGGTCTTTTAAAAATCTTCAAGAAAAGAAGTGTGAAAAACCTGGAATTTCATACCCAGCAAAACTTTCATTCAAATATAGAGGCAAAGGAGAAGTATTCACAAGCAAAAACGTAAAGGAAGTAGCTCAATGTCCCTGTCACCAAAGGCAGAGAAACTTCTTCCAACAAAGATATCAGTAGAATTAAAGTAAAAGGTTAGTAGTGGGTATTAAATAAATTTAAACATAGAATAAGGTTAAAACAACCTTGAGAACTATAGTTATTTAATAGAGTACAAATGATATAGACATAATAACATATATAATAATGTCAGGCAGTACAACAAAAGAGGAATACCATATGTGCATACTGATTTCCTTAAATTTACAGCAATGTGGTCCAAAAAGAATTGTGATTAAAGCTGAAAATCAAATGGTAGAAGTAGAAACATATTGTTCAATGGCATAACAGTATAGAAGAATTAAGATTTAAAATAACCACAGTCATACAATAAAGGGGAAAGCAGGAAGTGGGAAGTAGTAAGATACTAAATTTTCAAATTACAGTGAGGAATCACTATTACTGCCTAAATAAAAAATTTAATCTATTATGTAAACACTAGAAATATTCCAAATTAAGAGAACATACACAAAGTCACCCAGAAAATAAGCCAAAAGTCAGATTTTTACAGTGAAAGACTTTACCAAAAGTATGAAGTTAGAAAAGTATGACATAATTAAGAAGCTGTAAGATCAAAAATCTCAGTCTTATCAACAAATGTAAGTAGAATGAAATAACCAACTAAAAGAAAAATCTTCAGACTGGATCTCAAAATCAAAACCCAATTACTCAGACCTTGTATGGAATATTAAACACTTGCTCTAAGCTAATACTTATTTTAGAGGACCTAAAATATAACTGTGGTTCGTTTCAGGAAAAGATGTGTGCTTACAAGAAGACTGGTGATACATGAAATTTAGGATCAAATCTGAGTTTACTCATGGGTCTACAAATGCATCCTATCATAATTCGCCCAATTACAGAACAGTATGTGGAAATAGATATAATCAATATCTTATAGAATCCCCAATTTGCCTCCCTGACCCATATAATGAGGATTATTATGGTAGGGAGGACCAAATAGAAATCTCTGAATATCATATGCACCATCACCAAAACATTAAACCAAGTATTTCTAAATCCAGAAGGCAGTCCAACCCTGAGAAGAACTGAAATACAAAGAGCAGTGATTTCCACAGATCTGTACCTCTGAAACAAATAATGCAATATATGTTAAGGAAAAAAAAAAAAAGAAGAAGAAGATAGCAGGAGGGGAAGAATGAAGGGGGGGAAATTGGAGGGGGAGACGAACCATGAGAGACGATGGACTCTGAAAAACAAACTGAGGGTTCTAGAGGGGAGGGGGGTAGGAGGATGGGTTAGCCTGGTGATGGGTATTAAAGAGGGCACGTTCTGCATGGAGCACTGGGTGTTATGCACAAACAATGAATCATGGAACACTACATCTAAAACTAATGATGTAATGTATGGTGATTAACATAACAATAAAAAAATTAAAAAAAAAATAAAGAGCAGTGATTCCTATTACTTTCCTATTTTGTTTGTTTGATTTGTGCTGATGATAAGCAATAATGACAATGAGTTGTCTTAAGTTTAATCAGGTGGTGACTGCAATAACAAATATTGTTCTAAATATAGTCTCTTTACTGAAGCAAAGCAACACAGGCATTGGCACCTGCATGTAATCCCTGGTAGAAAAAGGTGTTTTCTCTATCCCAATAAGCAGAGAATTCCAGGAGCAAGTTTGCATTCTCACTTGACAGTGAGAGCAATGTACCTTCACCATCCTTACTGCCTCAGGTATTTATCACTTTTAGTTTTACTTCTTCCTAGACCCTAACATCTCACTGTCTGTGGTAAGGGGAATAATAATTCCTCTCAAAGATGTCCATACCCTAATCACCAGAACCTGCGAATATGTTAGGTTACATAGCAAAGTATATTAGGGTTGCCAATAAGCTGACCTTAAAATAGGGAATTTATCTTGGATTATCCATGTGGTCTTAATTTAATCACAAGAGTCCTTAAAAGAAGATGAATGGGGCTGAAGAGAGAACCAGAAAGATGGTAGTGTGAAAAGAACTCAGCCCAATGCTCCTAGCTTTGAAGGTGGGAGGAAGGGGGCCCAGCCAAAGAATGCAAACAGCCATTAGAATCTGGAAAAGGCAAGGAAACAGATTGTCTACTACAGCCTGCAGAAGGAACACAGCACTGCCAAGGCCTTGATTTTAGCCCAAGGAGACCCATTTTACAGAACTGTAAGATAATAAATTTATATTGTTTAAGCCACTAAATTTGTGGTAAACTGTTACAGCAACAATAATTACATCATCTAAGAGAAAATTATTCTGGAATTCTGGAATGAAACTGGACCACTATCTCACACCATATACAAATATAAATTCAAAATGGATTAAAAACTTGAATATATAACCTGAAACCATTAAACTCCTACAAGAAAAAGTAGGCAGTAAGCTCTTTGACATCAGTCTTAGCAATATTTTTTTGGATCAGCCTCTTCAAGGAAGGGCAAAAAAAACTAAAAATAAATAATGGGATTACATCAAACTAAAAAACTTGTACAGCAAAGGAAACCATCAACAAAATGAAAAGGCAAGCTATTGAATGAGAGATTTTGTAAATCATACATCTGATAAGGGGTTAATATCCAAAATATCCAAAAGTTAATATCCAAAGAACTCACACAACTTAATATCTAAAAACACCCCAAATGAACAACCCAACTAAGAAATGGGCAGAGGACTTAAATACACATTACTACAAAGAAAACATACAGATGGCCAAGAGGCCCATGAAAAGATGTTTAACATCATTAATCAACAGGGAAATACAAATCAAAACTATAATGAGATCAAAAAGACAAAAAATAGTGTTGGCAAGGATGTGGAGAAAAGGAAACCCTCGTACACTGTTGGTGGGAATGTAAGTTAGTGTAGCCACTGGAAAAGAGCATGGAAGTCCTCAAAAAATGAAAACTAGAGCTACCATATGATGCAGTGATTCCATTTCTGGGTATTTAGCCAAAGAAAACAAAACACCAATTCGAAGAAAAGATATATGCACCCTTATGTTCACGGCAGCATAATTTACAATAGGTAAGATATGGAAGCAAACAAAGTGCCCATCAATAGTTGAATGGATAAAGAACATTACACAATGGAACATTACTCAGCAATCACAAAGAAGGAAATCTTGCCATTGTGACAACATAGATGGACCTAGAGGGTATTATGCTAAGTGAAATATGTCAGATGGAGAAAGATAAATACCACATGATTTCACTTGTATGTGGAATCTAAAAAACAAAAAACAAAAGAACAAACAAAACAGAAACAGACTCATAGATACAGGTAACAAACTGTTCATTAACAGAGGGGAACAGGATGGATTGGGTGGGGGGAAATAGATGAAGGACATTAAGAGGTACAAACTTCCAGTTATAAAATAAATAAGTCATGGCAATGTAATGTACAGCATAGGGAATATAGTCAATCATATTTTAATAAATTTGTATGGTAACCAGACTTATTGTGGAGATCATTTTGTAGTGTATAAAAACACTGAATCACTATGATGCACACCTGACATTAATAGGATGTTATGTGTCAACTATACTTCAGTTTAAAAAAATAAAATTTTGGGCATCTGGGTGGGTCAGTCAGTTAAGCGTCTGCCTTTGGCTCAGGTCCTGATCCTGGGATCGAGTCCTGCATCAGGCTTCCTGCTCAGCAGGGAGTCGGCTTCTCCCTCTCCCCTTGCCCCCCCGCCCCGTGCTCTCCTTCTCTCTTGTTCTCTCCTTCTCTCTCTCAAATAAATAAAATCTTTTTTAAGAAATTAAATAAAAATTTTAAAATGAAATAAATAAAATTTGAACTGACTGGAATGTGGATGATATAAGAAATTGTTAAATTTTAAGGTGTGATCACGATCCTGTGGTTATATTTCAAAAGTATCTTTTTGTCATTTAGCAATACATACTGGAGTATTTAGAGATGAAATGATATGTCTATAATTTGCTCCAAATAATGGAACAGAGGAAGTGGTGAGGAACATAAAAAGAAAAAGAACTGGCCAGGAGTTTATAACTATTGAAGGTGAGTTCTTTATACTCCTCTACTTTTGCATTTATTTGAAATTTCCATAATTAAAATTTAAAAAAAACAGTAGAGGCCAAATAGCAATGGAGTGATATCTTCAAAGTGCTATTGGAAAAATAACTGTCAACCTGAAATTCCATACCAAGCTAAACTGTCATTCAAGAGTGAGGGAGATATAAAGATATTTTCAAGTGAACAGCAGACATTTTGCCACTCAGAATTCTTATGAAAAATCTAAAAAACCAAAGAAGTGCTAGAAACAAAGTAAGCAAAGAAAGCAGTAAACAGTGGATAAATCTAAGCAAACCTGACTGAGTAAACAGTAATAGAGATGATGACTAATTTCGGAAACAATAAATAAAAGTGGCACTAAATACTAAATAACAATAATATGTAAGATGATGAAGGTGGTGTCTGACAACTTTCTATGGTCATTGTCTTTTTTGGAAGAAATTATATTCTTAACTTGGGACTTTGTTACATTACAATTAGAAATACAAAACACATAAGACAGGAAATGAGATTTTTTTTAAATGTTCTCATATAAAAAGCATAATACATAGAAAGCATAAAATACCATAATAGATTTAAATACAAATATACCTTCCTTGAGAGCTGAATGGCTTTTCCAGTTTACTACCTACGTAGATCTGGAAATTTCAGGGCCCAAGGGCTATTTTAATTCTTAAATAGTCAAAAGCTTTTTTAATCTGAGTTTGAAATTCCTTTGCTAATATACTACCTTCAAAAACTTAGTAGTTCCTCATCTAGTTGCTTTCAATATAAGTTATACACATACAAAACTTTTTAAAGTCACAATTTTCAAATCTGCTTTATTTCTGTGTCTTTTATATTTTGGATACTTGGCCCCTTTCAGACAAATAATTTGCAAATATTTTGCCTTCTCTAATTTCTTTGCCTAACTCTTTTTCTCCCTTCCTCCCCTCCCATCTCTCTTTCTCTCTCTCCCTCTTTCAACTTAATGATGGCAGCCTTGAGTCTATCTAGAAAAATATATGCCCATACCCTTAATTAGAGCTCTGCCCTGAGTAATTTTATCTAATTGAGAGTTTTACTGACGCACTGGTGTTCAAACCTTTTTAAATTCCATTTCTTACTATTTGGAATGTGGAATCAGTCACCTTTTAAAATCCTGAAAGGCCCCAAATTTCTGGATTTATTCCCTATCATTTCTTTCTGCAAACTGGCCAATTGTTCCCTGAGATTATCTCCTTCTCTTACCACTTTGCCAAACTTGAGTAATTACAATGACCTCCACTGCAGAAAGATAACATTCTGTTATCTAACTTCTGTAGAATGCAATCATACAGTTTAACTATAACTTTATAAAATACAACTTTATGAAATGTTTTGTAACCTCCAGTTGGTTTCAATTTTTTGTCATCTATCATCCATTACCCACCATTCATTGCCCAGCAGCTCAAAGACGTCTATTTTAAGTTTGTTATGACAGCACACCACTTAAAAGTTCCAATTTCTATATTAGTCAACTTAGGCTGACCAGGCTACAGAATGGTAATAAGTAAAATACTGAAGTCTTGGTGACTTAACACAATAAAAGCTTATTTGTTTTTCATGTAAAGTCTGATGAGGGTCACCAGGAGCTTTCATTGAAGGAGTGACTCAAAGATCCAGGCTCCCTCCAACTGGTAACACCATAAACTCAGCTCATGGCTTCAAAGATGACTGTGGCACCAGAAAAGAGAGATGGAAGAAGGAGACCAACTCTTAATTGTCTTGATCCAAAAATTACACACATCATTTCTTCTTAACCTCATGAGCAAGAGATAGTTTGCAAAAAGGCCAAGAAATGTAGGCAAAAGGTAGATACTCAGTGAGCACTGAGGAATCTGTCACAAAAAAGGAGGGAAAATATATACTTACAGTAAATATTAGTCAAAGGAAAGTTGATGTAGCTATGTTAATATTAGCACAAATAGATTTCAATGGGGCAAAAGCATTATTAGGAATAAACAGAAGCAGGGCGCCTGGGTGGCTCAGTCGTTAAGCGTCTGCCTTCATCTCAGGTCATGATCCCAGGGTCCTGGGATCGAGCCCCGCATCAGCATCAGGCTCCCTGCTCCACGGGAAGCCTGCTTCTCCCTCTCCCACTCCCCCTGCTTGTGTTCCCTCTCTCTTCCTGTGTCTCTCTGTCAAATAAATAAATAAAATCTTTAAAAAAAAAACTAGGAATAAACAGAAACAGATATGGTTAATAAAAAGAAACCAGAATGAATGCAAAAGAATGAAGTTGGAACTCTCCCTCACACCATATATAAAAATTAACTTAAAATGGATCAACAACATACATTTAAGAGATAAAACAATAAAATTATTAGAAGAAAAGAATAAATCTTCATGATTATAGATTTGGCAATGGATTCTTAGATATGACACCAAAAACACGAGCAATGTTAAGAAAAAAATACACATATTAGATTTCATTAAAATTAAAAACTTTTGTTTTTGTGAATCAAAGGACACTCACAAGAAAGTAAAGACAGCCTACTGAATGAGAAAAGATATTTGCAAATCATTTCTCTGAAACAGGTCTAGCATCCAGAATATAAAAACAATTCGCACAGCTTGACAACAAAAAGAACAACAAATTTTAAAAACAGATTTGAACACTCATTTCTCCAAAGATACACAAAGGGTCAATAAGCACATGAAAAGATGCTCAACATCACTAATCATTGGGAGAATGCAAATCATAGCCAAAAGGAGATACCATGATATATCCACTAGGAAGACTATAATCATTAAAAAATAAAATAAAAATAACGTGTTGGAAAGAATATGGAAATTTGGAACCTCTGTACTCTGCTGGTAGGAATGTAAAATTGTGTAGCCACTATGAAAAACAGTGTGACAGTTCCTCAAAAAAATTAAAAATAGAATTACCATATGATTCAGCAACTCCTCTTCTGAATATATATGCAAAAGATATGAAAATAGGGACTCAAACAAGTACATGCCCATATATGTTCATGGCAGCATTATTCATAATGTCCCAAAAGAAGATGCAACCCAAATATCCATCTATAGATGAATGGATAAACAAAATGAAATATACATTTATCCATTTATATTCCACACAACAGAATATTACTCAGCCTTAAAAAGGAGAAAATTCTGACACATGCTACAACATAGATGAATATTGAGGGAGTCACGCTAAGTGAAATAAACCAGTCACAAGAAGATAAATACTCCACAATTCCAGTTATATGAGGTACCTAATATCCACAGAGACATAAAGTAGAACGGTGGTTTCCATAAGCTGAGGGGAGAGGGGAATGAGGAGTTAGTGTTTAATGGGTACTGAGTTTCAGCTTGGGAAGATGAAAAAAATTCTGGAGATGGATGGTGGTGATGGCTGCACAACAATGTGAATGTACTCGATGCCATTAAACCTTACACTTAAAAATGGTTAAAATGAGTACCAAACAGAAATCACAGAGCTGAAAAATACAATAAATTAACTGAAAATTTCAGTAGAGGGTTTCAACAGCAGACTAGACAAACAAAAGCTAAAGGAGTTCATCATTACTAGACGGGTCTTATAAGAACTGTTAAAGAGAGCTCTTTGTGCTGAAACAAAAGGATACTAATTAGTAACACGAAACATATGAAAGTATAAAACTCACTGGTAGAGCTAGAAAAAAATCTACAAAAATAAAGGGGAAACTGAATATATTTTCCTTAATTAGTTTCTACTTAAAAAGCAATAAACTGTAAAAATCAGGGAAAAAATAGTTAAAATGGTAAATTTTATGTTATATATATTTTATCACAATTTATAAGCTGTTGTATAATGGGTATAGTACTTCCATTTTGCAAAATAAATAGGCTCTCGAGATAGGTTACACAATAATGTGGATGTACTTAACACTACTGACCTATACACTTAAAAATGGTTAAGATAGCAAGTTTGCAGGAAAACAGGCTAATAAATAAAAGTCAATCACTTTCCTACACATCAGCAAGGAACAAGTAGAATTTGAAACTTAAAACACAATGTCATTTATATGAGCATCCAAAAAAATGAAATACTTAGATTAGTCCATCTTCATGGAGAGTACAACTCAATACTGTCAAAATGCCAGTTCTTCTCAACTTGGCTCTATAGATTCATTACAATCTTAATCAAAATCCCATTAACACATTTATTCTAAAGTTTATATAAAGAGGCAAAAGACCCAGAATAGCAAATTCAATACTGAAGGAGAAGAATAAAGTTGAGACTGCCACTATCTGACTAAATGACTTGTTATAAAGCTACAGTAATCAAAAAAGTGTGGTACCAGTGAAAGAACAGACAAATAGATCAATCAAACAGAATAAAGAGCCCAGAAAAAAACCCTACATAAATACAGTCAACTGAGCTTTGGTAAGAGAGCAAAGGCAATACAAAAGAGCAGATAACCTTTTAAACAAACGGTGTTAGGACAAGTGAATTTCCACATGCAAAAAAAAAAAAAATCTGACACAGACTTTACACACTTCACAAAAATCAACCCCAAATGGATCACAGACCTAAATGTAAAATGCAAATTATGATTAGGTATGGCAATAATTTTCTTAGATAAAACACCCATAATGCATGAAGAAACAAATGATAAGCTGTTCCTCATTAAAATGAAAAACTTCTGCTCTGCAAAAGACAATGTCAAGAGAATAAGAAGACAAGTCACAGACCACAGACTGGGAGAAAATATGTGCAAAAGGCATATCTGATAAAAGATTGTTCATCCAAAATATACACAGAACTCTTAAAACTCAACAATAAGAAAATGAAGAACCCAATTTAAAAATGGGCAAAACACCTGAACAGACACCTCATCAAAAAAAATAGAGAGAGAGAGAGAGATGGCATATTAAGAAGATGAAAAGATGCTTTATATCCTATGTCACTAGATAACTGCAAATTAAAATGAGATACCATTACATACCCATTAAAATAACCAAAATCCGTAACACTGACTACACCTAAAGCTGGCAAGGATGGGAGGCAACAGGAACTCTCCTTCACTGTTGGTGGGAATGCGAAAATGATATAACCACTGTGGAAGATAGCTTGGCAGTTTCTTACAAAACTAAACATACTCTTACCATATAATTCAACAATCCCACCCCTTGGTATTTACACAAAGGAGATGAAAACTTTTGTCCAAACAAAAAACCTGCACACAGATGTTTCTAACAGCTTTATCCATAACTGCCAAAACTTGCAAGCAACCAAGATATCCTTCAGTAGGTGAATGGATAAACTGGTACATCTAGATAATGAAATAATACTCAGTGCTAAAAAGAAGTAAGATAAACAAGCCATGAAAAGACATGGAAGAACCTTAAATGTATATTTCTAAGTGAAAAAAGCCAGTCTGAATAGGCTACATACTGAATGATTCCAACTATATGACATTCTAGAAAAAGCAAAACTACAGAGACAGAAAAAAGTCGGTGTTGTTGGGAGTTAGGGGAGAGGGAAGGATGAATAGGCTGAGCACAGAGGATTTTTAAGACACTGAAACTACTCTATATACCACAATAGTGGATACATGTCATGATACATTTGTCAAATCCAAAGAATGTACAACAGGCAGAGTGAATCCTAGGTAAACTATGGACTCTGGGTGATAATAATGTGTCACTGTAGGATCATCGATTTTAACAAAGTACCAAATGTAACAAATGTGTGGAATGTCAATAGCAGAGGGGGTGCATGTGTGAGGATGGTGTGTATGGGGAATCTCTGTACCTTCCTCTTAATTTTGCTATGAACCTAAAACACTCTAAAAAAATAAAGCTTATTCATTTTTTAAAAAATTGTTAAGATGATAAATTTTATGTTATGTGCATTTTACTATAATTTAAAATTAAAAATTAAGGATGCCTGGGTGGCTCAGTCGTTGGGCATCTGCCTTTGGCTCAGGTCATGATCCCAGGGTCCTGGGACCGAGCCCTGCATCGGGCTCCCTGCTCCACGGGAAGCCTGCTTCTCCCTCTCCCACTCCCCCTGCTTGTGTTCCCTCTCTCACTATGTATCTCTCTGTCAAATAAATAAATAAAATCTTAAAAAAAAAAATTAAAAATTAAAAAACAAAGGTACTGCATTAAAAAAAACTCATGAGTAAAAAATCCAACGTTCAAGATCCCATGAATTCTTTTTTTTTTTTTAAGATTTTATTTATTTATTTGAGAGAGAGCACATGAGAGGGGTTAGGGTCAGAGGGAGAAGCAGACTCCCTGCCGAGCAGGGAGCCCGATGCGGGACTCGATCCAGGAACTCCAGGATCATGACCTGAGCCGAAGGCAGTCACTTAACCAACTGAGCCATCCAGACCCGATTCCATGAATTCTTAATTGAACATATTTTGAAAAGTTCATTGATATGTTTTTATTGCATATTGCAACTAACTTTTACCATTTATCAAGTATTGATGTAGTATCCAAAGAATACTGGTAATTATCTGAAAAGGTTATTAAAATATTCCTCCCTTTTCCAACTCTATAAGCTGGATTTTCTTCATATACTTCAAATAAAACATAGCAACAGATTCAATGCAGAAATAGATATGAGAATCTAGCTATCATCTATTAAGCCAGACATTAAAGAGATTTACAAAAATCTAAAATCGTGCCAGTGTTCTAAATTCTTCTTGTTTCAGAAAACAGTTATTTTTTAAATGTGTAACTTATGTTACATATAATAGATCTGTTGCTGTCATTTTTTTTTTTTTAAGATTTTATTTATTTATTTGAGAGAGAGAGTGAGAGAGAGAGAGAGAGCACAAGAGAGGGGAGCGGGAGAGGGAGAAGCAGACTCCCTGCTGAGCAGGGAGCCCGATGCGGGACTCGATCCCGGGACTCCAGGATCATGACCTGAGCCGAAGGCAGTCGCTTAACCAACTGAGCCACCCAGGCGCCCCATTTTTAAATGAATAAAAATTCTTAAATTTCTATATTAATTTCCAAAATGACAAATATTAACAGATATAAACAAAACATAAGCAAAAGCTCTTTGAGAATTTCTATAATTGTTAATGTGTAAAGAAAAATTCCAAAAAGTTTGCAAACCACTGCATTAAAATACTGAGTGTGTTATGGTGTGTTATGGTGAAGGTTTGTGTCCCCCCAGAATTTCATGCTGAAGTCCTAACCCCAGTGTGATGGTATTTAGAAATGGGACCTTTGGAAGGTAATTAGGGCTAAGGGTGGCCATGAAGGTGGATCTCTCAGGATGGGATCAGCGTCCTTATAAGAAGGGTTTGCTCTCTCTCCCCACACGAAGAGGCCCTCTGAGTACATAGCAAGAAAGCCATGGTCTATTAGCCAGGAAGAAAGACCTCACCAGATCCCCAACACGATGGCATCCTGGGCTCAGACTTCCTATCTTCAGAACTGTGAGAAAATAAATTTCTGTTGTTTAAGCCACCCCATCTAGGGCATTTTGTTATGGCAGCTCAAGGTCACTAATATAGCATGCAATAGCAAAAAGACTGGTAACAATCCAAAAGTCTATTAATAAAAGAACTGGCTAAATAAACTGTGGCACCTCCAAACAAGGGAGTACTGTGCAGATGGGGAGAAAAGACACTCCGTGTACTGACACTGACACAGGATGGCAAGATTCAGAACAGTGTATAAAAAGGGAAGAAAAATAAGAACATATCTAAAATGTTTGTTTGCATCTAAACCAGCCCTAATATATTTTAAAATTTTGAGGCTTCTTTATACTGTTCTTTGTATCCTGCCATAATGTACCTTTGTCACTCAGCGTAACAGACGCTGAATCTTTTTTTTTTTTTTTTTTTTTTTTTTTTGACTGCAGGGCAAATTATTCCCCATAGGTATGCCAGACAAGTTATGTTGGAACAAATGGTATGTGAGGAGAGTACGGCTTTTGTTTTCGTTTTCGTTTGGGTTTTGAGTGGAGTTCAAGAAGATTCTGGGGTGCTTCTGAGTGCAGGAAACGTTGGGGCAGTTTTGTGAAGTGCATGAAAGACCTACAAGAAAGGCTCCCCCCACCCCAGATTCAAAAAGAAAGAGATCTGTCCTTGAGCTCATTAAAGTTATTTTCCCTTCTAGGGAGTCTCTTCTCTATCCCTACAGAGCGCCCCCAAAAGGCCGGGTTTCCAGGCTACCGCGGGGATTTCAATCGAGTTGGGCCACCATTTGGCCGGAGCAGGTTCTCCTTGAAAGAAGGAAAAGAAAAACCTTCGTCTGCCCAGACCCCGTGTAACAGGCTCTCCGCTGCCTTACCCGGTCCTGACGCCAGCAAGCCACCGAGCCCAGCGAGCAGCAGCAGCATTAGGCGGAGCATGGTGTGGCTTCTGGGCTCCGAGAGTGGACTGAGCCGGCGGCCGTTGAGAGCGCTCGAAGGACGCCTCGGCCGCCGCTCACCCGCGCGCGCTCGTGGGGCGGCGGTCTCGCGAGGCCGCTGTGGCCAGGGGCGCGCCGGCTAGGCAGCGCCCCGAATGCTAGTCGCCTGCAGGGTGCGCCCACCTTGCCCCCAGCCCAAATCCCGCGTGCCCGACCGAGAGAGCCCGCGGCTCAGGTGGGGTTATCCAGCCACCCGTGCCGTCGCAGTTGCGGTCCCCCACCAACCTTTCGTGTTGACGGACCTGAAAGTACTAACGCATTTATTGTAGGCTGTTCTGTAGCACACACTTCCATTTGTTCTAAAAGACGATCGTGCGATACTTTCTGAATTTAAAACTATATGCACGCACACACTCATTATTTACTAAAGCTGGGTTTCTAAAAATAAAAATAGCCAGATGTGTGAAAAAGATTCCAAAAAGGGGAAAAGTGAGACTTTGATATCTTTGAAAAGAGTCTGCTGTGGGTTTTGTTTTTTGTTTTTTTCCCCCATACCTACTGCTCAAATGCACTGAGTAATCAGGCTGTGTCTACTTTTCCTCCAGTCTGGTTCTTCACAAGCCCTTGGCTAGAATTCATGTGATATCATTCTCTTGTTCAATACCTTCTCAGTACAGTGAATACTTACTCAAATATGTAGTGAATGATATGGTGAAGATTCTTACCCAGAATTCCAGTACGTATGTTCCAGTAGAAAAATTTTCTAAATTCCAAGCCCAAGCTGCCACCCATTTTCTCCTATCCGCAATCCTTTGGCCACTCTGACTTCTGGTCTTTCTGAATAAACATTGCCTTATTCCCTGGGACTGCAATGCCTCCTCCCTCTCGGCCTCACCTCCAGTCTCCACCTATATGCACTACCTTTTAATTCTTTTGAAATCCCAAAGAATGAATTAATGGATCATACTAATTAACAGAAAGGCAGACACACAAACTGAAAGGCTGGGTGGGAACACAGAAAAGCTCACTTAGGGAATCACCACATCTAAACTGACAGTTGAGATGCGATTTTACTGATGCAAAGGATTTCAACAGGACCGTCTAAGCCTAAAAACAAGGCAACAAAAATCTACACCCAGCTTGTATCCCAACAGAACAGCCAATGCTAGATGAACACTGTTTCTAAGCAGTAGTTGAGCCAAAAGCTGGTTTCATCTTGCTTCGTAGTATTAGGAAAATAACTACAGTAAGTACTTAGACTTGTAAATTAGTGGGAAGTATTTTGAATGAAATCCTGGTTTATTATTGTTTCTCTTCTTCAACCTTTAAGCAGACTTTATATTATTCTTGTGTATTTAGTTCTCTCCATAACAGGAGTTAGATGTACCATCCAGAACTTATGTATCACAGTGCCTAATGATACCTGCAAGATGGTAGAGTTTCAGTAAACATTTATGGAATTTAGTAAAATCTGATTTGTGGTTTGAAAACCTGGACTGTGCTTAACTATATGGTTAGAGACCCAGGCATCTGCTTGAGAGAAAGGGAAAATGCAATATCCTGAGCAAGGTAATTTTGTGAACCTATGGTCCAAAAGTGATATCAAAGTTACATATAATTGATCTAATTATTAAAATGTCTTTAGCAGATGGCAAAGAAGCCCTTTAATATTTGCAAATTTTGAAGTGACATCTATGGCTAAGAAATTTTACAATTTTTAACAGCAATCCAGAATAAATCAAGGAAAACCTAAGTGAAAAGCATATAAAACATGCAAAAAAATATATACAAAAGTAAGTTCAGACTGATCAAAGTCTTTTAGAAAAACTTCCTAAATATTCAAAAATCCAAGGATTTATCAAATTCTGAGAAAAGTTTTAAGTTATATAGTTAAAATATTACCAAGATTTCAGTGATACGAATTACAGTTGCAAAAATTGAGACTATATGACAGAAAGACACAAACATTTTAGTCTTATATGAATTCATTCAAAGATTTAAACTGAAATGAAGAATCATCATTTGGGAGTGTTTACACTTTTTTTTAAAAGGAACACACATTAAAGACTGTTTACTTCATTAATGAGTAAAGTGGTGAGGTATTACAGCCAGTTCAAAGGAGAATCCAAAGATCAGGAATATTGAAATAAATGTGCTAATGGAGGCAAAAAAGGGAGGGATGTCAGCTGAACCTCTGCTGGGCAGAATTTTCATGTCTATGGACACATTGCTATCAGTTATCTACAGTGATAAAACTATTTTACTATTGTAAAATAGCTCCTATAGAATCCTAAAGCCAGGAAAGGTGAGTTCTCTTCTAGAGTCTAAACTCCAGACAATGCATACACTGAAGTACAAATTTTCCCTATATTTCTATATCTGGCCCCTGAGTATTTGTCCACCCACATCCTATATGTAATTTTTAATATATACCAGATTGTTAAAATAATGTATCATCTTCAAAGAACTGAAATATCTGTCTTCTTCAAAACTAATCTGTTTTCCTTTAATAACAAAAAAGCCACTGTGCACAATTCGGCAGAAGTCTGAAAATTAGTAAGATAATATCTGTAAAAGTTTGACTAGTGGTTTTATCTAAAACTAGTATGTTTTAATTAATAAGGTTATAAAGAGCTGGGTATTTAGGAAGTTACTGGGCGACACAAAACAGAATTTCAAGTCTTTTATTTATTGCAAATGTTATATTTGTATATGTATATATACACAAACAAAAATTTTTTGAAAAACTAATGAAATTCAGTTAATAAACCTATTATTAAATTTTATTATGAAAGGTTATGAAAATTTGAGTGTTTAAAATTTCACCATCCATATCATTTTTTCTGAAGTAAAAATTCATTTTTTACACAGAGGGAATAATAACTCCTACACACCTCACTAGTTTTTTTGCTTTTACTAAGAAAAACCTTTTCTAACTTCTTTTCTCCAGCCTAATTTCTTTGAAAACATTAGTTACAACAGAGACATGATCCAGCACACCTTAGTAAATGTAAACATTCTAAATTATATTAATAGCAAGCTTTGAAGTTTCAGATTTTAAACTTAAAGTGCTCATGAAATTCTCAAGTGGTTTTATGATATCTCAATTTGATTGAAGATATTATAAGAGCTCCTGCTTTGTTAGAGCCAGGTGTCAACAGCATATCTGATTAGTTCTATTAAATACTCCGTACCTTAAAGTTTAATTTATTTAAAATAATGCTATTGTAAAAGAATGCCATGCTTTAACACGATTCATAATAGAAATTCTATTATTAAATTAATTTTTCTAATATTCATTATCCATAGATAGACCCATAGACTCTACTATCCCTAGAATCCATGGAATCATTTATCCACAGAATGATCATAAAAAAGGAAGACAATCACTGTGTGTGAATACACACATACACACTTTTAGTATACTTTGTACTCTCAAAATAAGATGATGATATCTAAATTGTGGATTTTGCGCATTCTTCTGAAGACAGAATATTCCTTTATTTGTGTAGTGAATGAGATAGACAAGATTCTAGCATATGATGATTATTAGTCCGTGCAAGATGAAAAACATTAGATATTACTGACAGCTAATTAGTTTTCACAGGTATTAGATAATCACATGTTCAACCAGAAACTACATTAATGGCAACTAAGGTCAAAATTTGTCATTTAAGCATTTAATGACAAAACTTAATTTAAGAATCATTACAATACCATGTTTAAAATAACATAATCCATGTCTGGTGCATTAACCTCACAGAATGACTGAATAAGACTTATTCAGTGATGGAAATGGAAATGTTATTCTAAATGCCCTGACTTTACTGCATTTCTTATATTTCTCAATTCCCACTACTCAATTTCTGTTTTTCTGTGTTAGCAAAGTTTGTTTTATGGTATTTTGTTTTCATTCATAGTTGCAGCAGGAAGAAAGGCTTTTCAAGAAAATATCAGGAAAAAAAAAAAGGATTAGCTCAGTTCCCTGAAGATGTCTGCAAAAGTAAAGGTAAAAAAAAAAAAAAAAAAAATTCAAGTGAGGGAACTATATAAAGGTGGTGCAGGTGCAGGACGAGCAGGAATTAAATTTCCCTGAGATGATACTTTCGGTTGTGGTGGAGGTGGCCTGTGAGGGGAAAAAAGACAGTTAATTACGTGTTTCAACTGCATAAAATAATACTACGTCATTAAAAGCCCAATGTAACACCATCTTTAACATTGCTGACAATTCTTAAGAGTACATTATATTCTGAGATTATTATTCATCTTATATGCAATGGTTAAAGGATGCAATCAGCGTCTAAAATGGAGTAACTACCAAAAAGTAATGCTATTCTATAATCAAAAATATTATATGAAGGTTCTGGTTTATATATTTTTAAAAGGAGTAACACATGAAATTGAAAAGACAAATTGTAAAAGACAAGCGAGGTCACTAGCTCCGTTTACATAAATAAAGCTGAAATTCCACTCATTCAAAACTAACACCCACTCTGAGAATCAAACCTGCTATGACTCTTCTATACCTGTCCTTCACCTCTATACCCTTCCTCACCCTCTTCATCCAATTCTAGTATTCCTCTACTCCGATAACACACCAGAACATGACCTGGTGAATATCTGTCTCACAATTTATATATTCCTCTCTTGATGCGCAGCTGGATTTCCACGCACTCTTATTATATAATAAAGATTATACAGGAGAACACTCCTTAGTGTTGCAATTCAGTTGCAATTTGAGGGACTTTTGGGGGTGGGAGGGGTAAGATGCACTTTATATATTGCAAAACATCGTAATCAATGTTCTTCCTTGCTGATTTTAAGTCCATCCATTGAGAACTGAAAGATTTCAGTGCTTGTGTTTTTCAGTTTTAGAACTTCCATATGATTCTTTTATTAAAGTTTGTAGTACTGTGCTGAAAAGTCTCAATCTTAACTATTAGTTCAATGACATAATCATTAGTCATTTTAAAGTCTGTGGCTGATGATGCTCCTCACTGGGTAATACCCTCTGAGTTTGTTTCTATCATCTGTGGCTTTTCTTGTTTTAGTCACATTTTCTTTTCTTGTAGGTCTGCTCTTTTGACTGGGGCCAAACATAAAAAATTGTAGAAATAAGTTAAGGATCTAGTTTATCCTTATCGCTGGGGCCCAACACAGTGCCTGGGAGGACTGCCAGGAAACCTCCTGCTTGGCTGGGCTCCAGTTCTTGCCCCCTCAGCCCTGGGAATTTGTTGCAAGCTCTCCTCAGCTTCCTAGCCTCTTAGTTCTCACATTGAGAATTGGGAGACATGTCCAGGATGGAAAACTGTCCCCCAAAAGCTGGGATTATGTCCGGACTGCCTTTCTCTCCTGGGCCCCACATTTCCTCCTCGTTTCCTATCTGATAGTTCACTCAGGCCTTCAAACACGTATTTCCTTACCTTGTCTAGCTTCTCTAGCTGTTCCTAATAGGAAGGCTGGTCTTACCCATCTGGTTTGCCATTGCTGGGTATTTTAAAGGCCCTTGCTTCTGAATCTTACATACACCGAAGGCTGTAGCACCATTTGCTTGTCTTGCTCAGACTTAAAATTTTTTTTTTTAAGATTTTATTTATTTATTTGACAGACACAGCGAGAGAGGGAACACAAGCAGGGGGAGTGGGAGAGGGAGAAGCAGGCCTCCCGCCAAGCAGGGAGCCCAACGCGGGGCTCAATCCCAGGACCCTGGGATCATGACCTGAGCCGAAGGCAGACGCTTAACAACTGAGCCACCCAGGCGCCCCAGACTTCTTTAAAATTGCATATTGACACTGCACTAATATGATAAAACTTACATAAAAAGTTCTTAAAAGCTTTTCTAAAAATTGTGTTCTATCTAAACTGTTGGCAAGAAATACCCTGTGCTAAATTAAATACAAGGGAGCAATGGGTTTTACTCTGGTTAAGTAATCTAAGTGAATTCACTTCAGACCTTGATGGGAACTGCTGAGGCTGCTTGGCTGCGTAAGTTGGTACTGGAATTCTGTTTGCATATATAGGCTAAAAAGGAAAAAACAGTTATTACCACAATGCACTCATAAATATGTTTTCGATACAGAAAGTAATCAATATATTTTAAATCAATGAATAGATATTTACAATGCTGACATTTAAAAATAGTTTGCTTATTCAACATATCTTTGCCACTGAATGTGGAATACTTAATTCTTTTAAGGCTATATTTTTTTAATTCAATAATACTATTATAATCTTGGTTCTAATCAACTACATTAATTAAAAGGTAACTCATTTCCTATACCAATATATATATTTTTAAAGATTTATTTATTTATTTTAGAGAGAGAGAGAGCATGCAGTGGGGAGGTGCAGAGGGAGAGGGAGAGAATCTCAAGCAGGTTCCATGCTGAGCACAGAGCCCAGTGTGGGGCTCAATCCCCCAACCCTGAGATCATGACCTGAGCTGAAACCAAGAGCCAGACGCTCAACTGACTGAGCCACCCAGGAGCCCCATCAACATATTTTTTTAAAAGATTTTATTTATTTGTCAGAGAGAGAGAGAGAGAGTGTACAAGCAGGGGGAGCAGCAGAGGGAGAGGGAGAAGCAGGCTTCCCGCAGAGCAGGGAGCCCGATGTGGGACTCGATCCCAGGACTCTGGGATCATGACCTGAGCCGAAGGCAGCTGCTTAACGAACTGAGCCACCCAGGTGTCCCAACATATTTTTTTTTTAAGATTTTATTTATTTATTTGACAAAGAGCGAGAGATAGTGAGAGAGAGAGCACAAGCGAGGGAACGGCAGGCAGAAGGACAGGAAGAAGCAGGCTCCCCACTGCACAAGGAGCCCAATGCAGGACTCGATCCCAGGACCCCAGGATCATGACCTGAGCCGAAGGCAGACACTTAACCGACTGAGCCACCCAGGCACCCCCTATCAACATATTTTAAATAAAATCTTCCAAAAATATATTGCCAAACCTGTTCAGTATCTAACTAGTATTGTAAATACTCCTAATTTACAACCCTTAATTTGGGGATTCATGATATTCCTTCCTTGACAAGATAGTTGAAAGAAGTTTTATAATAAAGTGAGAGTCTATAATAAATAAGAAAGTAAAAGTACGAATATTTTTCACATATCACATTACATTAGGAAAAGTTAGGGAAGATCAGATGGAATTACGGTTAAGCATCCAACTCTTGATTTCAGGGTCATGAGTTTAAGCGCTGGGCATGGAGCCTACTTAAAATTCTCTCTCTGCCCCTCCCCATGTTTGCAGGCTCTCTATCTCAAAAAAAAAAAAAAAAAAGAATATGCACGGTGTTGGAGAAGAGCTTGAACATTCTCTGGGTCCCGCTGTAGAACAGACAGTCTATTTTTCTGCCCCAAAGAATATTTGCTTATACTGTTAAATGGAGAAGGGACACAAGAAAATGTCTCATTCCCTTTCCACCAACCCATGGAAGCAGCACTTTAAAAGGATAGTTAAACTCTACTTCTTGGAATTTAACATATACTTTTACATGTATGCAAAGACGTATATAGAAGGATCCTTGATACTGCATTTTTCTGTGGTAACAAGATTTGAAACAACTGGTTTTTAAATTTGTGATAAATCCATAAGATGGACTGGTATACAGTTATTAAAAGCCTGGGATACATGCTTCTTACAAACAATGGACTAAAATGTTCCAAGTAGAGAGCACTAAAATGCTGGTTAAAATATTAACAGGTATTTTTTTTATTTTTTTTTAAAGATTTTATTTATTGATTTGACACAGAGAGAGAGACAGCACAAGCAGGGGGAACAGCAGGCAGAGGGAGAGGGAGAAGCAGGCTCCCTGCTGAGCAAGGAGCCTGACACAGGGCTCGATCCCAGGACGCCAGGATCATGACCTGAACCAAAGGCAGATGCTTAACTGACTGAGCCACCCATGCACCCCAGGTATTTTTTTTTTTTTAATGCTTGAATGAGTTACTAGGGAGTAAGAAACATCTTAAAGACCAAAAAACAATAAGTATGAAAGAGTCCAGATATGTAACAGCGTTTGTCCTATGAATATCTTCCATCCCTGGTGGGCTACATTATATGTTTTCAGGTAATATATAGACCTAGAATTGGATGGAATTGGATGGAATGCTGAACAGGATGGAATGCTGAATATAAGACCTAATATAAAGCGTAGGCCCCTAAAGGGCAATATCCTCACTGGATTAACTCAATAAAGAAACACCTGTCCCAAGGAACAGTGGAGAAACTTGCCTAAATAGACCTTGGTACTGGTAGAAGGGGAATAAAAGAAAATCATCTCCCTGGGGAATTTCTAACCATACACCCATCCTCACAAAGGTTTGGGGGAGCAGAGTTCATAACACTTGTGTGACCCAAAAAAACACCAACAAAAATTTTAATTTAAAGGCACAGAGGGGCTCTGGGTGGCTCAGTCATTAAGCGTCTGCCTTTGGCTCAGGTCATGATCCCGGGATCCCGGGATCAAGCCCCGCATCAGGCTCCTTGCTCAGCAGGAAGCCTGCTTCTCCCTCTCCCACTTCCTCTGCTTGTGTTCCCTCTCTCACTGTGTCTCTCTCTTTCAAATAAATAAAATCTTTAAAAAATTAAAAAAAATAATAATAATAATAAAAAATAAAGGCACAGAAGATTGACCATGCCCTCAAACATGTGGCCAAGGGAAATACACACACTCTCTGCAGGAACTCACTATAATTCAAGACTGAAATAATTCTCCCATATAAAATTCAAAAGAATGCCAGTTTACAATCAGTATCACAAAGCACACTAGCAAACAAGCCACTGCAAGAATCAGTAGAAATAACAAACCACAGAACCAAGACTGCACATATTAAAATGATCAGATAAAGCACAAAAAGTAGGTATTTTGTATGTTTAAAGAAATGAGTGCTTTTAAAAACATAATGAAGCTACAAGAAACTATCATAAATAACAAATGGATTTGAATCTAATTTATCTAACAATGTATCTAAAGACAAGCAGAGGAGAAAAATGAAATGGAGCAAGGAGGAAACTAAATCAGTCCAAAAAAATAGAAGAGGCTTTGTGGTGTGGGGAGAAAACAGAAGAAACAGGAAAACAATGAGATTACAAAAATAATACGGTAGAAAAACTATATTAATAATTGCATTCAACATAAAGTCTCCAGTTAAAAGACAAATATTTTTAAAAAATTTTTAAATAAGATATTCTGTTTATAAGAGACAACATAAAGACAAAGAAAAGTTGCACGTAAAAAGACATAAAGTAAATATTAAACAAAAAGAAAAAGCTGGGGACGCCTGGGTGGCTCAGTCGGTTAAGCATCTGCCTTCGGCTCAGGTCATGATCCCAGAGTCCTGGGATAGAGTCCTGCATTGGGCTCCTTGCTCAGCGGGGAGCCTGCTTCTCCCTCTGCTTGCCTCTCTCCCTGTTTGCACTCTGTCTCTCTCTCTGACAAATAAATAAAATCTTTAAAAAAAAAAAGTAAAAACTGATATTGCTGTATTATTTTAAAAATGGATTTGAGATGAGAGATGGTCTTTCCCAATCTCATACATAAGGACTCTAACTACCGACAGCCGAAAACCTTTTAAAAATAGCTATCAGGAACTGCTTTAAGGACTTCTCATTATCAACATGAAAGATGTCACTAGAAGAACATGGGGAAATATTTAAATATGCCAAGGAAACTGACCTCAAAATTAGGAACACAAGGATGCTTGCTTTTACCACTGCTATGCAACATATTACTGGAAAATCTAGCCAGATCAACAGGAGAAGAAAAGAAAATAAAAGACATCCAGTTTGGAAAGAAGTACAACTACCTCCATTCACTGATAACACGATCCTATATAAACAAAAAATCCCGAAGGGTCCACAAGAAAGCTACTAGAGCTAACAAATGAATTCAGCAGAGATGCAGGATGTAACATGAACATGCAAAAATTGGTTTTGTTTCTATACACCAACAATGAAAAATCCAAAAAGGAAATTAAGAAAGCAGTTCCATTTAACAGCATCCAAAAGAATAAAACACCTAGGAATAAACTTAACCAAGAAGGTCAAAGACTTGTATACTGAAAATTACAAAACATTGCTGAAAGAAATTAAAGTAGATCTAAATAAATGGAAATACAACTAGTGTTCATGGATTCAAAGACTTAATACTGTCAGGATATGTCAATATAACCCAAAGTGATCTGTAGATTCAACACAACCCCTATCGAAATTCCAACAGCCTTTTTTGCAGAAATGGAAAAGTAGATTCTCAAATCATACGGAATCAAAGGGGCCTTAAATAACAAAACAATCTTGAAAAAGAAGAAAAAAGTTAGTGGATTCACACTTCGCAATGTCAAAACTCATTACAACCCCACAACAATCAAAATAGTGTAGAGCTGCCATAAGGATGGAAATAGAGCCCAAATGAATAAAATTGAGAGAATAGAAATAAACCTATACATCTATGGCCAACTGACTTTCCACAAGGTTTTAAGTCCATTCGATGAAGAAAGAATAGTCTCTTCAACAAATAAGGCCAGGACAAGTGGATTTCTACATGCAAAAGAAAGAAACTGAACCCCTATTTCATACCATATACAAAAATTACTCAAAATGGATCAAAGATCTAAACATAAGAACTAAAATCATAAAACTTTTAAAAAACATACAAGTAAATCTTCATGTCCTTGGATTTGACAATGGATTGTTAAGAGATGACATCAAAAGCATAAGCAACAAAAGAAAAAACAGATAAACTGGACTTCATAAAAATTAAAAAATCTTGTGCATTAGAGGACATTATCAACAAAGTGAAAAGACAACCTATAGAATGGAAGAAAATATCTACAAATCATATATCTGATAAAGTGTTAATACCCAGAATATATAAAGACCTACAACTCAACAACAAAAAGACAAGCAACCCAATTAAAAAAATGAGCAATGGACTTGAATACACATTTCTCCAGACCAGAGATACAAATGGCTAATAAGCACATGAAAAGATACTCAACATCACTAATCATTAGAGAAATGCAAATCAAAACCACAACAAGGAACCATTCAACATCCACTAGGATGGCTATAATTAAAATTTAAAAAGCAAAGCAAAAACAGAAAATAACAAGTATTGACAAAGATGGGAAGAAATCAGAACACTCATGGTAGAAATGTAAAATGGTGTAGCCACTGTGGAAACCATCTGGTGGTTCCTCAAAAAGTTAAATACAGAATAACGATATAACATATCAATTCCACTCTTAGGTATACATACATACATACAGATGTGCTGTGTATATATATATATAATAAAATACTATTCAGCCATAAAAAAGAAGGAAATCTTGCCATTTTCAACAACATGGATCAACCCTGAGGGCAATATACTAGTGAAGTAAGTCCGACAGAAAGACAAATACTATATGACCTCGCTTATATGTAGAATCTTAAAAAAAAAAAAAACTCACACATACAGAGAACAGATTGGTGGTTGCCAGAGGTGGGAGTGGGGGATGGGGTGACATTGGGTGAAGGAGGTCAAAAGGTACAAACTTCCAGTTACAAAATAAGTAAGTCATGGAAATGTAATGTACACAGCATGGTGACTATAGTTAAAATATTGTACTGTATATTTGAAAATTGCTAAGAGAATAGATCTCAAAAGTTCTCATCACAAGGATAGTAAAATTATGTGGGCTAATGGATATTAACTAGACTTTTTGTGGTGATCGATCATTTCACAATATATACAAATATTGAATCATTATGTTGAACACCCAAAACTAATAAATGTATGTCAATTACATCTCAGTAAAAAAAAAGTAGAATAGTGGTTGATAGGGGTAAGGGGGAGGGAAAAATGGGAGTTATTGCTTTGGGTATAGAGTTTCTTTTTTTTTTTTTTCATGATAAATATTTTTATTTTTAAACACTGAACTGTACATCTTTCATAACAAAGATGAAATTCCAGCCTGTTTTTTAAAAATAATTATACTTACTAATACTTTTACATTTTTTTAATAGAAGCCAACTTCCTCTAAATTTTCAGCTTCATTCCATAACTTTTACAGAATCATAATCTCTTGAATATATTTCCAATATCCTTTAAAAAATAAAAAATTCATACAAGATAATTTTATTTAACATAGTAAAACTTAACAGGTTACAGTATAACTACCAACCTTCTGGCTATCACTGAATACTTTTCCACGACAGAAAAGCCAACATGTTGGAGTAATCAATTCTCTGTATTTACTTTTATTAAAAAGAGGTTTTTGGTAGTGAGAACAAATAATCTCTCATTTGTTGCTTGAAAGCCTAAAATAGGATCATTGGTTTCTAGGCTTGCTACTTGCTGCTTAGCAACCTGTCCTATTTGCTTGCCTTCCTTTCTGTTGTAAAGTACAGTGGACATGGGAGTAGGCTGACAGTAGATGAATACTCGACGAAGGCATTCGCACAGGGCTGCATAGGAGTAATTGGGAGCACAGGCAAAAAATTTTTTGTCTCTCTTTGATGCTTGGACGTAGCCTAAAGCATTGAAAGTTGCAATATGTTCCCACATATCATCTTGTTTGCTGGAGTGTGGTTGCCAGGTAGGGCATCAACATCATGGCGCAAACAGAAGCAGGGCATTTCTTTAGGATCCACTATGACAGAGAAAAGGTACTGGTTGCTTCCAAGATTCACCACATGAGTAGTTTTTAATGTACTGCCATCAAATCTGCATAAACTGGAGCTCTCTTCAAAGAAAATGTCACATTCTTCTAACTCTTGAGCATTACAAGGTTTTTCTTTATCTGGATTTGGATTCAGTTCTTCAGAGGTCAAATGCATTAAACGTTTAGCTATTGCAGCACACTGGGCTGAGTCTCTTATAAACTCTCCTTGCTTATCACCGACCACTAGCTCTGGCCATGTTAGTCCTTCATTCTTTTTAATCAAGAAAATCTCCAAGCAATTATTCTCTTTAATTACCAATGTACTGCTTTCTAGATCAATAGATGAATAGAGATTTCCTTCCAGAAACCCCTGACCCTTCAGCACAATGTTGATGTGATCAGGCAAAAACTGTACTTGAATGTCCTCCTTAGAACTGCCTTCTGGAAGCCGTATTGTTACTGTCAAATCATCTTCAGTCTGTTGCCAGTAATACAGAGGTTCTTCGATTTTCTCTGACATGTTCTCATTCTTATTTTCTTCAAGATCTTGACCAACATGAACAAATGTGAAGGACCTGTAGGAGACAATCATCAGACCCTTCCCATCAGGCTCAATAGCAGCATAATGTGGTACTGACTTTCCACGGAGAATATCACGTTTAATAATTTCATATTTGTTATTATCTTTGTTTTTTCTGATAGTGACCCACTCCAAAGAAACACAGAATCCACTTCCTTTCATATCCAATTCCTCTTTCTCTATTCGAAGAAGTAAGGTAGTTACTGAATGTTCTTCAGCATTCAGCAGTGAGACACTGTGAATTATGATAAAAGGATTGCCAAGCTCTTCATTAAACATAATCTCCCATTTTTCAGAAGCACTATTTCCACGTTCACCTGTACCAATGAGATATAATCGTCCAGTTCCATCTGACAAGGTAACCCAGGTAGAAGATGTGAAATGGACAGATGCACAAAGACGACTGTCATATGCTGTCAAATCTGTGGGAAGTTGAAACACTCCTCGTGGTTTTCCTAAAGCAGTGTCCAGCATCACTGTTAAATTCATAACTCTTCCAAGGTTAGCAGTGTAGTAGACACTGTCTTGATACCATGAATCACAGTGTAAGTAACTATACCTTCCAAAAGCATGCATGTGTTCCAGCGTATGTTGATCATCTCGAAGTTCTACTTCTGCCACGGCTGCGTCAAGCTCCAGCTGGTAACAGGGCAGCGGCGTGAGGAAGAGCTGGTAACCCTCGAAACGGGGATCCAACAGAGGTCTCTTCACGCGCAGAGAGCAATTAGCAGCCACTCCATAGCCTTCCTGGGTCGTAGCGTGAGAATTAATAAAGCTCTTGTTGAAAGGTCTGCGCCTCGCTCATAGCAACGAGGCTCCCAGGCGGAGTGGTTCCCATCCCGGAAAATGCTTGGGTATAGAGTTTCTGATGAAAAGGTTTCAGGAATAGATAGTGGTGATGATTGCACAATATTGTGAATATAATTAGTGTCACTGAATTGTATATTCAAAAATGGTTAAAATGGCAAATTTTAGGATATATTTATTTTACACAATTAAAAAAGGAAAAAATATATCAAGGATGAAGAACACATATGTAATTTCTAACTTGCATGTGTGAGCACCCTGCATATGTAGTGTTATGGAAAATTCTCCAACATATATGTTTAAGGGGGAAAATAGCATAACAATTTTTTGTTTCTTTTTTAAAAAGGAAAAGGGAGTAGAATAGGGAGATTATATATATACACACACACACACACATACTCATCTGTAATAAAACATGAGGAAGGATATCTAATGACTTTAACTCCACATAATTGGAAAGACTTTAAAAGTCTGACAATATCAAGTGTTGACAAGGATGTAGATCAACAGGAATGCACATATACCATTGATGATACAATCACCCAATGGTGTAACCTCTTTGGAAATGAATTTGGCAATTTCCAGTAAATAGTTACATATCTTTCAGCCCAGCATTTTCATTCATACCTGCCCCTAGATCAGTGCTTTCTAATAAAATTTTCTGCATTGATGGAAATATTCTGTACCTATGCTTTTCAATACGGTAATCACTGGCCACATGTGATCTACTGAGCATTTAAAACATGAATGAGGAACGGAATTCTTAATTTCATTTAATTTAAAATGAAATTTAAATAGCCACATGTGATAGTAACTACTGTATTAGACGATGCAGTCCTAGAACTCACATATGTGCATGAGAAGATATATATAAACTGTTCATCTCAGCCTTGTTCGTAGTTACAAAAAATTGGAATCTGCTAATAGAAAAATGGATTTTAAAATTGCATGGTATTTAAGTAACATAACATCAAAAGTGAAAACAAATGAATGAGGGCTACAGGTATTAAGAGGGCTAAAGCACAAAGCAATGTTAAAGGAAAAAGCAGGTTGCAGATAGATGCATGAAAGAGCAAACAAAACATATATAAAGTTTAAAAACATCTGAAGTAATATTATATATTTCTTAGGGATACACGCATACGGAAAAAGAAAAAAAGGATATTATTATCCCAGTACTCCCTAATACACTCAAAGGAACAGTGATTACTGGTCCCAGTACTGAGACAATGAGGCCTATTCCAGGAGCTCAGCACCAGGTCTTTGGCCGCACACCCTAGGGAAGCCAGGCATTGAAAACAGACAGAGAGCAGACATAGAAAAAAGTAGTGACAGCAGATATCCCATGTCATTTCCCAATCTTGGTTTCAGGGCAAAGCATTCTTAATGTCTAGATATTTTCTCCCGACTCTTCTGAGCCAGGGACCCCACTGGTATTGTTTTCATTAATCCAGAGACCACACTCTTAAATTCTTAAGAAATCATCTATGCTTATTTCTATACCCATGTAGCAATTGTTTTTGAAATTTTTAGCAATGTGATACCATAATATAATAAAAAAATATTTTTTGTTTTAAACTTACAACTTCTCTGGGAGAAGTCACTGAAGAAGCATGTCGAGGAACACTCACTGGCTGTCTAGAAGCTTTCGCTTGGTTTTTGCCATCTGATCTGAAAGAGACGATTACTTTTGAGCTAAGGTAAGATTAGATCGTTTCTACGTGACATGTTACACATGCATTGCATTTTCTGAGAAATAGAATAATGATGTTCGTAGTGGTGGTAATGATGGTCACAATGACAGCTAAAATCTTTATGGCATGTTTAACAGTTCATCTTTAGATGAAGATGAAGATTTAGATGAAGATTTTTCATCTTTACAGTACTAGAAAGTTTCATTAACCCCATTTTACAATTAAATAACCTGAAATTCTAAGGAACCATAAAATTTGGCCAATTAGGCCAGTGTTTGTTTCCAAACTTTTCTCCTCAGGTCTTCCTCAAATCAAAGAGTAAATGCATATTCTAAGGCTGAATACACAAAACATGAAGTAGTCATTCTAAAAATTAGGAAGCCCAAGAGGAGCAAAGAAGCTGGTTGGAAAGATAGCAACTAAATTTTAGACATGCTGAGGCGACAGCAAGTCAGCTCAGTAGAGATGTATAAGAGAGAGCTACGGGTATGGAACTAAAATTTCAGAGATGCAGACTGGAGAATTATCTATGGACTGGTCGGTTCCAGTATGATAGGAAGTAAGAGAAAGAAAGAATAGGAAGATAAATCTGTTTTAGAATATGTTAAAAATTAAAGCTAACATCAGGATACCCTAGCAAAATATTATATACTAAGTAAGAAATCACTATCATAATAAACTAGTTTTTTATCATAATAAAAATGAGTTTTTAAGTAATTACATTGTGCCAGCAATGTGCTATGGATTTTATTTGTTAATACGTTCCCATTTAATCCTCACATCAACCCTAAGAGACAGGTAATATTATTCCTATTTCAGAGGAAGTAAACCAAAGCTCAGAGAGTTTTATTTATTATTCCAGTTCATAATTCTAGCAAATGGCAAACTGATTACAAGGCTATGCTAATATATGTTGTATTCTAATGCCAACATGTTAGAAGTGATAGTTGAGAGACAGTCGTACAAGAGTCCGACACATAGACCAGAAATGTCAAGTGTCTGAATTTTGACAGCCCTTCCTTCCACCAAAACTTATTTCTTAAAAACTTGTAATTCACAAAATATGCTTTCAATATTTGAAACACTCTTTGAAGCTGATACTTCAAACAGACATGGAAAACAATTTTTTGACATTTATGTTTTTTACCTTTATCTCATATTTTAATCTCGAATTAAGAAGCGCAATTAAAAAGTTGTAGCCCAAAATTATATTTACCCCCAGTACCAGAAATCAATGTCAAACAAGATGAACCTTACGGGCTATTTTCAGTAGCTTATAATCCTTTTCCTCACCGTTATTAGAGGTGGCTGAGTCACCACTATCCTTTGATCCCAGCTAACTCTTAGAACCCTATTTTTAAACCAACCCCTATGATATGACTATCATCATTAATAATTACTTTAAATTATTTAATATGAATTTAAAAGAAAAAAATCTAAGTACTCATATGTTTGTGATCTCTTCTTTCGGAAGTAGCTTTTCCACAGTTGATCTCTCTTGATGAAGACAAAAGCAGCAAGTACAATAAGGGGAACAATTGCAAAAAAGAATACCAGAAGTCCATCTCTCAATGCAGTATTCTTTTCTAGAGAAAAAAAAAATTATATTAATGATCTTTAAATTAGAAGTTAATGCATATTAACTAAAACATAGTAGGTGATTATAAATGTTTTAACGTTAATTTTCACATTGTTCAAGTCAAACTGACAGAAATTGAATACATTGAGAAGTCTTGCTCATACCTCAGCCCTGCCTACTTCATTTTTGCCTTCCCATTAGACAACCACTTTCTTTAGTTTCCTATACAATCTTATACTATTTCTTCATGCAAATAAAAGCAAAAAATAAAGTACACTTTTATTGCCAACCTTTTCTTATACACAAGTTAGCATATCATAAGCACTATTTAGCACATCATTTTTTTTCACTTATCTATATATCTTCCTAAACCATACATAAAGGACCACCTCATTTTCTACACAAGTATACAAAACTCCATTACAAGGACGTCCTATAGTTTATTTAACCAGTACCCTACCGATACTTTTATTTTTCCAATCTTTTGCTATTCTAAAACAATGTGATAATAAATAACTTTGTACCTATGGGATATCATACTGGTGCAGGTATATGTATAGAATAATTTTGCAGAAGTAGAACTGTTATATCAGAAAGTAAATGCATTCATCATTTTTTAAAGTAGTGTCAAATTATCCACCACAGTGGTGGTTACAATTTAGCATGCCAGCCAGCAATATACAAGAATTCCTCACAGCTTTACCCATAGAGTCAAACTTCTGCATTTTGCCAACCTAAGAGGTGAAAAATTGTATTTCATATAATTTTAATTTATATTCTTCTTTATACTATGAGGTGAGCAACTGTTCATGTGTAAGGAAATATTGTATTTCTTTTTTCTGCTCAGTCTATTTTCTATTGGACTATTGTTTCCTTTCTTCTCAGTTTCTAAAAGCTCTTTATATATTAGGAAATTACCTTTGTTTGTGATATGAGTTGGAAGTATTTTCCCTATTTTGTCATTTGTCTTAGGATACAATGCTTTTCTTCATGCCTAAGTTTATTATTATTTTTAGGTAGTTGAATATATTAATCTTATTTTTTATGGCTTCTGGGTTTTAAGACTTATAAATTTTAAAATTCATTAATTCACTTTAATTTGATCTATTCCATGTTCTTTAGAAAAAGAAAGGATATAGTAAGTATAAACAGCAGTGATAAGCTGTAAAGTTGTCCACATAATTTTAAGTTTGTAAAAGTACCAGAAATTTCTGTTGAAACCTGTATGAAACTACATGAAATAACATTCAACCCAATTAAAAATAATAGGAAGAATTAAAGTCAGCTTGATCTCTCATTTTATACTTACTAATGAGTAGACAGAATTTAAATAAAAGCATCCAAACCTGGCAAGGTTATGTTGAAACTGATACCTTCATACTGTCAGTGACATTAACACAAATTCATTTGGAATTTTGGTCAAGGACCATTAAAAGGATTATACCTTCAACCTAATAATCTCATTCCTGGCAATTTATCCTTCAACTGGAAAAAGTACATAACTGCTAAGATGTACAGTACAAAGTTATTGATGGCATATCAAAAACTTAGAAACAACCTAAACGTCAAATAATTAGAAAACAGCTAAGGCAAGTTATGGCACAGCCACTCAATGAAATGATACATGGTCATTAAAATCCGTAGTTCCAACTTCGACTTCTAGCCAAGATGGAGTAACAGGGACCAGATTTATCCTGGGAGCTATAACAACCAGAAAACCAGGCAAAATACATTAAGCAACAGTGTTCAAGACATTGGACAACAGATAAAGAAAAGCGATCCCTGAGACACAGAAGACAAGTAAGGCAAGCCTTACACTTGTCCCAGTTTGCTGCCTAGGGAAAGTTAACAGATCATAATGAGAGGTGAGGGAACCCAAGCAAAGCTCAGTGGTCTCCTTGAATTGAGGAGATGGAGCTGGTTGTCTGAGGAAGCCAAGGCAACTAGAGTTCACTGAGCAAAGTATTAGAAGGGAGAGCTACACAGGCATAACTTAAAAGATCTGCAGAGGGTTCCTCTCAAATATTCAGCTAGGTACTGAGCTATGTATGCATGTAAAGAAACCATTTGAAGCCAGAGAAAGAATCCTCTGAGAGGATTAGTGGGCGCAAACCCCACAGATCACACCGGATGAGGAAGAGTGCCTATTCCTACCATTCACAGCAGAAAACTTCATAATCAGTATGGCACCGAGTAGAATAAACAGAAGGCTTTTTGCCTCGGTAATAGGGCAAAATCAGCACTAGACTAAATGTTCAGGTCCTGCCTAATAGAGCTTAAAAGCAAGACCCAAAAGGATCAAACTATGTCCAAGTAACATAAGCACATGAGAATAAAGCTCAATAGAAATCCCAGAATATCTACTATACAAAAAGGCAAAATTCATAGTTTCTGGCACCCAGTGAGGGGAAAAAAATTACAGGACATGCAAAGAAGAAACATATGACCCAAAATGAAGAGAAAAATCAATCAGTCAAAACTAAGAAATGATACAGATGATAGAATTAGTAGACAAAGACACTTGAAGTTATTCTAACTGTATTACACATGTTCAAGAAGCTAGAGTAAAGATCAAACATGCTACATAGAGACATGAAAGTTATAAAAAAAAGAAAAAGAAAAACAGAACTTACAGAAACAAAACCTACAATGTCTATGATAAAAAACACACTGGATGGAATTAATGGCAGATCAGACATCACAGAATAAGAGTGAACTTGAAGAATAATAATAGAAACTATTCAAAATTTAATACAGAAAATAAAGAATTAAAAAAAAAAAGCAAATCAGTGAGATGTGAAAAAACTCCAACTAGCCAAATATACATGCAATTGGAGTCCTGAAGGAGAAGAAGAAGAAAGACAGAAAAAATATTTGAAGAAATAATGACCACAATCTTCCCAAATTTGAAGGAAACTATAAAAGCACAAATGCAAAAAGGCCAACAAATCCCAAGCACACCAAGGCACATTATAATCAAATACTAAAAACCAGAGATAAAGAGAAAATCTTACAAGCAACCAGAGTAAAAAAGACACTTAAAAAAAAAAAAAAAAAAAGACCAAAAAAGAAAAGATGATGGCCCATTTCTCAGGAAAAGTAATGCCAGCCAGAAGACAATGGAGAAACATCTTTAAAAAAGTAAATGTGGGGGTAGGGGAGGACACAGACTGTCACCCTTAAATTCTTTACCCAGTTATCTCTCAAGAAGGAAGCAAAATAAAAACTTTTTAAGATATGGAAAAACTAGGGGCACCTGGGTGACTCAGTCAGTTGAGGGTCCGACTCTCAATTTCAGCTCGGGTCATGATCTCAGGGTCATGAGATGGAGCCCCATGTTGGGTTCTGTGCTCAGCACGGAGTCTGCTTGTCCCTTTCCCTCTGCTCCCCGACCCCCCACCCCTGCTCATTCTCTCTCTCTCTTTCAAATAAATAAATAAATAAAAATCTTAAAAAAAAAGAAAAAAGATACACAAACCTAAAAGTATTAGTAACTGGAAGACCTACATTTTAAGAAATGTGAAAATAAGTCCTTCAAGTAAAAATTCAGTGATACCAGATGGAAATATAATTTTACACACAAATATTAAGAGCATCAGAAATGGTAACTATGTGGGTAAATATAAAGACCTTTTCTATCATTTAAATCAATTTAAAAGGGGTGCCTGCAGGGCACCTGGGTGGCTCAGTCATTAAGCAGCTGCCTTCAGCTCAGGTCAATGATCCCAGGGTCCTGGGATTGAGCCCCACATCAGAATCCCTGCTCTGCGGGAAACCTGCTTCTCCCTCTCACACTCCCCCTGCTTGTGTTCCTTCTCTCACTGTCTCTCTCCCTCTGTGTCAAAAAATAAATAAAATCTTTAAAAAAAAAAAAAGGGGGGGGAGTGCATGGGTGGCTCAGTCGGTTAGGCATCTTCCTTCAGTTCAGGTCATGATCCCAGGGTCCTGGGACTGAGCCCTGCATCGGGCTCCCTGCTCAGTGGAGAGTCGGCTTCTCCCTCTCCCTCTGCCTGCAGCTCCCCCTGCATGTGCTCTCTCTCTCTCTCTTTCAAATAAATAAAATCTTTAAAAAAATAAATAAATTGCCCGCATCCTCCACCAAAACTAACTAAATAAATAAATTTAAAAGATAACCAACTGTTTAAAGCAGAAATAATAACAATGTATGGTAGGGGTCATAACATATGTAGAAGTATGACAACAATAGCACAAAAGCCAGGAGGAGAGAAATGGAAGAAGCAGAGTGAAGTGGTAAAATATCACATGAAGAGAGATTGTGATAGAAAAATATCAATATGACTGATTTAAACCTAAACATCAATAATCAAATTAAATGTAAGTGTCAAAACAAGTCAATTAAAATGCAAAGATCGGCAGACTGACTAAAAGAGCAAAACCAAGAGGTGCCTGGCTGGCTCAGTCTGTAGAGTATGCAACACTTGATCCCAGGGTTGTGAGTTCAAGCCCCATGCGGGGAGTGGAGCCTACTTAAAAAAAAAAAAAAAAAAACAAGCAAGACCAAATTATATCTTGCCTACCAGAAATCCACTTTAAAGGCTCACAAGCCTCTGCACTGTGCGTGGAGCCTGCTTAGGATTCTTTCTCTCCCTCTCTCTCTGCCCCTCTCCCCTTGCCCTTGCTCACACACACCCTCTTGCTCTCTCTCATTCTAAAAAAATAAAATAAAAAATATAAATAAATAAATAAATATAAAGACAGAAACAGATTAAAAATGGAAGAATGAGAACGGATTTCCCATGCTGACTAATCAAAAGAAATCTGGAGTAGCTATATTAATTCCTAATTGCACAGCACAGAATATTACCAGGTATAAAGACAGCTTCTTCATAATGATAAAGGGGTTAATTTATCAACAGAACAGAACAGAGCTTCACAATACATAGAACAAAACCTGACAGAACTACAAGGACAAACGGGCAAATCAGCAGTTAGAACAGAGATTTCAATATTCCTCTCTCAATAACTGATAGAACAAGCATACAGAAATCAGTGAGGAGATCTAAAACTTAAACATCTGTCAACTAACATGAACTAATTATTTATAAAACACTCTAACCAATTATAGCAGATACGCATTCTTTTCAAGTGTACACAGAACTTTTTAATGAGATAAATCATAATCTGGGCCATAATACAAGTTTCAGAAAATATAAAAGTATGCAAGTCATATAAATTATGTCCCCTGACTACAGTGTAATAAATGGGTAATCAATAATATAGACTAAGATATCTGGAAAATCCCTCAGATACTTCAAAACAAAGCAAAGCATTTTTAAATAACTCACGAGTCAAAGAAAAAAATAAAAATATTTTAGAAGTTATTTTGAGCTGAATTAAAACAAAAACACAACATATCAAAATTGGTATAATGCAAAAAAAAAAAAAGCAGTTTTAGAGGAAAACTGATAGCACTACAACACCTATATTAGAAAAAAGATTTCAAATCAATGACCTCATCTAAAGAACAACAAATGAAACTCAAAGTAAGCAGACTGGGAGAAAATATTTACAAAGCACATATGTCATAAAGAACTTGTATCCAGAATAAAGAACTCAAGAAGACAACCTATCTAAAAACTGGACAAAATGATTTGAACAGACACATAACCTAAGATATGTGGATGGCAAATAAGCACACAAAAAATGCTCAACATCATTAGGAATTAGAGAAATACCATTCATCTGCTAGAATGGCTAAAATTAAAAAGACTGACCATACCAAGTGTTGGGGAGGATGTGGAAAAATTAGAACCCTCAAATACAGCTGGAGAGAATATAAAGTGGTACAACCACTTCGGAAACAGTTGGGTAGTTTCTTAAAATGTGAAACATAAACATACTCTATGAGCCAACCATTCTCAGTATTTACCCAAGAGAAAGCAAGCATATATTCTCACGAGGAAGATACTGGCGAACAAGGAGCTCATTCATAGTCTATTAAGGAAAAAAAATAAGTAAATAAGTAATTACTATAGTATGTGATAGTGCTTACAATAAAAGGAGAACAAATAGAAGAGGCATATTAATTCAGATTTAGGCAGGCAGGGAAAACTTTCGAGAAAATAAGGTATAAACTGAAATCTGAGTAGCCATTAGCCAAATTTCCACAATGTGAATATAATACTGTATGAAGACCAGAGGTAAGAGAGTAGTAGCCTATTAGAGGAAATAAAAGAAGTTACAATGTCTTTTTTTTTTTTTTAAGATTTATTTAATTGAGAGTGAGCATGCGCCCATGCGCACATATAGGAGAAAGGGCAGAGGGAGAGGGAGAGAGAGAATCTTAAGCAGACTCCCTGCTGAGCCCAGAACCGGGTTCGGGGCTCAATCCCACAACCCTGAGATCATGATTTGAGCCAAAATCAAGAGCCAGACCCCCAACCAACGGAGCCACACAGGCACCCCAAGAAGTTACAATGTCTTAAGCATAGTGAAAAGAGGCTGGAAAGTTAAGCTAGGGGCAAATCATAGAGGGTATTTAAACCACGTTAAGGATTTTGGACCCCATCCTAATAGCAACGTAGAAGCAGGACAATGACATAATTAAAACAATTCCTGAAGAGAAACACTAAAATTCTGTATTGTAGTATGGAACATGGATTATAGGAAGCAAGATGAGAAAGAGGGAGCCTAGTCAAGAGGCTTTTATGTAAATCCGGGCAAGAAATTGAAGGTAATTAATAGGGATTAAAAAAATAGAAACTTCATGAGAAATTTCATGGGAAATTTAGGAGGCAGAATCAACATATTTAGTATATAACCAATGTGGGAAGTGAGGGAGAAGTACAAGGATGCCCAATTTCTGACACAGGCCACTGGGTGATCAACTAATTTTCTTCTATATTACTTGCCATTGTATGTAGGTCCACTGTCCACACTTCCTCCATAGCCTTTACTCTCACAATTTGGGGGAGCCCAGCCATTTTCACAGTGACAATTCTTATTGCTATTACATACCTTCAAAACAATCAGAAAACCACTTTGGTTAATTGTGAATAATGCTCTGCATCATAAACTCAAGAACAGAAACCAAGAAAAAGGACTAAATTCATGCAAATCCACAGTAACTCTTTTAAAGAATGAAAAATTTGTCAGATATCTAAATTCCCCCGTATCTAAAAATCTGGAAAGTCTCACCTAACCCTCATTCCCTCATTGGGAATTCTCATGATTCAATGCTACTTTCATGAACAAACCCAAAGAGAATATTACCTACCCCATGTCCATGACACTTTTTCTGAATATCACAGTCATAATTCAGAACAGAAGCATTTACACATTGGAAGTTTCTACAAATCTGAAAAAAGAAAATGAAGTAATGAGTAAGGAAAATTTGAACACATTAATCAAGTGCCCAGAAGAAAAGAGCTAGGCACAGATTATTTCATGCTGAATTCCTTTAAACTTTCAAGGAATTACTAACATATTATATATATGAAAATGTACCAGCACTTTGAAAAATGCCATTGGTATTTTGATTGGGATGGCATTGAAAATGTAGAAAAATAAGTGAAATTAACACAGAACTAACTATCAAAAAAGACAAGGATGACACAAAAGCCAAAAACAATGATAAAATTATAATCTATCCTTCCATTCAAATACAGATGTGAAAACCCTAAGTAAAATATTCACAAACAGACTTTTTCAAATCAAAGTAACCAGATAGAGTTGATAACACTATTATAAGAAAGGTCAATGATAGGAAATCTATTACCATAATACCTCACATAAATTGTCATTATTACAAGATATCAAAACAGTATTCCATAAAATTTAAAACTCAATTTAATTTTTAAAATTCTTCCAAAATAAGAATAAAAGTTTACTTTGTTGATAAGATAAAACCTATCCTTCTAGTATCATGATTAATGATGAATTAATAGAGGCATTTCTATTAAAAGCACTACTGAAAATAAGTCATTATCTTATGTAGTTCTAGAAATTCTGAGATATGAAACACAAATGAGTCCTAAATATTGAAAGAGATATAAAAAGTATCATTACATGAGGAAAATATTACAGACCTAAAGGAATCAGTTAAAAACTTATTAGAAATTTTCCAGTTTTCCAGAAAAAAACTTATGAAAAACTGTTCCTTAGGGATAAGTTAGAAAAAAAGACGAACTTTTCCTAAAGGTTATGGAATGCTATTTTAAAATTTTATTAAGCAACCAACTACACAAAATCAGAATGTTTAAATGCTCTAATGAAATAAAGAATAATTAGAGAATAATGCAATATCAATAGATACCTTTTTTATTATTCTAAAAATACTTGGGTTTCAACATTATTGCAAAGTCAGAGGATCCCCAAATTCTCCAATAACTCAGTTAATTTTTAAATAAGAAATATATTCATGTGATTAGAAATTTTTAAAGTACAGAAGTAATAAGTCACTCCTCACCTGTCCTCCACCCACCCATGTCTCTGAATAAAAATTTCCAAAATACTTTTTTCATATATGTATGAGCTTTAGAGGAGATATTTACCAATAGCTTCTCTATTCAGCTAAAATGAGACTTTTGTTTCAATAACTTACAGTGGATGGTTGAAGCATTAAATAAGAAATAAGTAATAAGATGAAATGTGTTAATATCTGGCAGACTCACTTTAGGGAACAGAATTTCTTAGTTCTTAGTAGAAAAGGGTGTTCTGACTGGCACTGTTTACTCTGTGGAATGGGTAGGACCAAACTGGGAGGAATACCCTGATAAACTGCTTGAGTGGGGTAAAGTAAGACCATCCTCCTCCAACACTACCCAGCCTCCATCACCACCACCAACCACAAGTGAAGGAGGGTAGATGAAGTTAACTTTAGGACTTCTTGCTTACTGATTTCAGGATATGACTTTGGAGCCAAAGCTGAACTACCTAGGATAATAAAAAAGGAGCTGAAGAGTTCTCTTTTTCCATTTCTTTTCCCACTTAATGTTTAGCTCCTCCCCTAAATAAATGTTGAATAAATATATAAAGCTTGAAACTAATATTACACTATATGTTAACTAAATTGACTTTAAATAAAAAACTGTGTGTGTGTGTGTGTGTGTGTGTGTGTGTGTACTGTCAGCCTGCTCAAAGTCTCCAGAGTCCAGCTTTTGGTAGAGACCAAAAAGAACAGGATCCAACCTATCCTATTTTACCACTATAGAAAATGTTTGGTGTTTCGTTCCATCAGTATATAAGTATAGGTACATACACCAAGCATTTGCTATCCTTGTACATGAATGTTGTTGACATAGTAATACAACACAAAAAGACAAAATTTTAAAATAAAACACAAAAAGATAAATTATTACCATCTTGTTGAAAAGTAAATTGACAGTTTCTATCAAATTTTAAATGTATATATCCCTTAATTTAAAAATCTATTCCAGGAAATCTATCCTGAGATTAGGGGTGCCTGGGTGGCTCAGTTGGTTAAGCATCTGCCTTCAGCTCAGGTCATGATCCCAAAGTCCTGGGATCAAGCCCCATGTCAGGCTCCTTGCTCAGTGGGGGGTCTACTTCTCCCTCTGGCCCTTCCCCCAACTCATGCTCTCTCTCTCTCTCTCGCTTTCTCTCTCCCTCTCAAATAAATAAATAAAATATTATTTTTTAAAAGTGGATGAGATTAAATGTAGAAGAGTGTTCAGTGCTGGTAAAGTCAACCAACCAACCAACTACAGACAATATAAACTTCTGCAATGTGGTTAAGTCAAGAGTGTATCTATAATGGAATGAAGTAAATTTCCATATAATGACATGAAGGATCTCTGCACTGTGCTATTGAGTAAAAACATTTCAGAACATTATTTAAAGTCTCATCCCAAAGTCTAATGGGGTGGTGGGGAGTATATCCACTTGCAAATGCCCAGAAAGAGAACTGGACAGATATAAAACATAGTGTTAACAGTAGTTACCCCTAGAAAATGAGTTTCAAAAAAGGGGAAATTAATAGAGTATCAGCAGGGGACCTTTATTTTTTGTTCTCCACAATATTTTTGAATTTTTAGCAATGAACATGTGATCTTCCCATAATCTTTTTATTTTTTTAAAGATTTTATTTATTCATTTGAGAGACAGAGAGAGAGAGCACAAGGGGGAGAGGCAGAGGGAGAGGGACATGGAGACTCCCTGCTGAGCTGGGAGCTCAACAGGACACCGGGCTCAATCCCAGGACCTGGAGATCATGACCTGAGTGGAAGGCAGACACTTAACCATCTAAGCCACCTAGACTCCCCTTCCCATAATCTTTTTAAAAAACTTTTTTCCAAAAGAAGAAAAAACTTAGATTGGGCCATGAAATAATATGTAATCATATGCTATTCATAAAGTTCATGCTTAAAACAAAACGACTCTGAAAAGAGTTGGACAAAACTTCTACGAGGCAAACTTAAATATAAAGAAAGTATGATAACAATATCAATTAAGGTAAAATTTAAGACAAAACCATGAAGATATACCAAAGGGACATTTTGAACCAATAAAAGATAGAACTCACTTGCTGGAGTGGGGGGTGGGGTGGGAGGGATGGGGTGACTGGGTGAGGGACACTGAGGAGGGTATGTGTTCTGGTAAGCGCTGTGAATTGTGCAAGACTGTTGAATCTCAGATCTGTACCTCTGAAACAAATAATGCAATATATGTTAAGAAAGAAAAAAAGAAGAAGAATGTAGCAGGAGGGGAAGAATGAAGGGGGGGAAATCGGAGGGGGAGAAGAACCATGAGAGACGATGGACTCTGAAAAACAAACTGAGGGTTCTAGAGGGGAGGGGGGTGGGAGGATGGGTTAGCCTGGTGATGGGTATTGAGGAGGGCACGTTCTGCATGGAGCACTGGGTGTTGTGCACAAACAATGAATCATGGAACACTATATCTAAAACTAATGATGTAATGTATGGGGATTAACATAACAATAAAAAAATTAAAAAAAAAAAAAGATAGAACTCACAACTAAAATGTAATTAGTCGACAAACTCTGCCACAAACATAGATTCAGCAGTCTTAGTGCAAAAAATGTTATACAAGGGGGGAATGAAAACAGAAAGCTACTAGGAGACTTTTACATTCCTTTCTCTAAATCTTGAACACATTAAGAACAACACATAAGAATGTGAAAGATCTGAAAATATAATTATCAAACACTCTTCAAATGCAATCGGAATATTTATCCAAGAGTGAAAATAGAGTCAACTCATTAAACATGGATGCTTCATTCCTAGAAATGACCAAAGATATTAAACCAAGCACCAAATCTGATGTGAACACTTGATAGCTTTTACAGCCATCAGAGCATGCCCAATTTCCAAAGCAGAGTCATTTTCATAGTCAGGATATCTTTTTGCCATCTCTTTCTTACATTTTGGGAAAGGGAAAAGGCATGTTTTGTTGGTTATGATTTTTCAAACCAGGCAATCAAGCACTTTCTGATATAGCAATTGGCTAAGAGAAAAATCTCATAACTTTGATAACACATAAACATTTTTAAGTAATCAAGCATTCCAGTAAACTGAATCACCACTGTCATAAATTTTTCCCACCATAGAATCACTTAGCCTATGAATGACAACAAAAGTCTCTAAATGTCAATGCCGTACTATTCTCAACCGAGCTGACAGAACACTTCTAAACTGACTCTGAAGAACAGGGTTCCAGTTTACCTTCATTTTTTCATTTAACTTTTTTAAACAAAATACACTGCACGTGGCTAAAAGTCAAATAGTGCTTAAAGTGTTTATGATGAAACAACTCCACGACTCATTTCTATCTACTCTGCCAGTCCAGCAATCTGGAAGCAACTTCATTTTTTTCTGATAATTCCCTCCCTATTTTTAATTAGTATACTATTTCTTTTTTGCTTTTTTTTTTTTTTTGGCGGGGGGTGGGCAGGTAGTTTCCTGTCTTTTTTTTTTTTTAATTGAAGTATATATATTCATAAAATATTAGTTTCAGGTGTACAACACAGTGATTAGACAATTATATATATTACAAATCACCAAGATAAGTGTAGTTACCATCTGTCATCATGCAAAGTTATTACAATATTATTGATTATATTCCCAATGCTGTACTTTTTATCTCCATGACTTACTTTATGTTATTTCTTGATTTATCTATTCTAGACTTCATCAACTCATCCCCTTTATGATAGATAAGAATTCAGCTTTCTAAGATGAACCCAAATGCCCCTCCTTCATCTTCTCAAAGTAAATATTGCTTCATATTTACACCACTAATATTGGGATATTATCCCATCAGTACATTACACATCACTATTCCCTGAGCAAGTTCAGAACTAGATGAAAAAAAAAACAAACAAACAAAAAACAGGGGAGCTGACAACAGGAAATTAACATATCATCTTTCTTTTCTTTTCTTTTTTTTTTAAGATTTTATTTATTTATTTGACAGAGAGAGACATAGCGAGAGAGGGAACACGAGCAGGGGGAATGGGAGAGGGAGAAGCAGGCTTCCTGCCAAGCAGGGAGCCCGATGCAGGGCTCGATCCCAGGACCCTGGGATCATGACCTGAGCCGAAGGCAGATGCTTAACGACTGAGCCCACCCAGGCGCCCCTCATCTTTATTTTCAATAAGGCATTTAACATGACTAAAGCAAACAGCAAAATGGGCTTCCTAATACTGCACCCCCAAAATCAAACTTACCTGCCTAATCACAGGTTGCTCTGGACAACCACAGGCCTCCCGCTACAAAAGCAGAGCCTGCCCTGCTAATTTGATTGCATGGCTGAGAGAGCAGACTAGAATGTACCCTCTCTGCAGGCAGGTAGATCTGAAAAGAGAAGTCAGAAGGGGCTAAGGCACCCACGCCCAGTGTCTTCTCCCAAACTCATTAATTACATCAATGAGTGAAGGAGGGTGTGAAAGAGGAGCACTGAGGCTGAGAGCATTATTTATTTTTTTCCAGCTTTATTGAGATATAATTGATGTATAATATTGTGTGACTTTAAGGTATATAACAGTGATTTAAAAAACTTGTATTCTGAGAAATGAGTGCCACAGTAGGATTGGTTAACACCTCTATCACTCCACATAATTACCATTTCTTTTTTGT
Organism: Phoca vitulina; assembly: GCF_004348235.1. Lineage (NCBI taxonomy): Eukaryota > Metazoa > Chordata > Mammalia > Carnivora > Phocidae > Phoca > Phoca vitulina. Next base: position 5,511,466 of record NW_022589718.1, read on the forward strand.
AGAAAATCTTAAATGAGAACATTTAAGATATACTCTTAGTACGTTCAGTATATAATACAGTGTTGTTATCTATGATCAAAATGCTAAATATTAGATTCCCAGAATTTATTCATCTTTAAACTGGAAATTTATACCCTTTGACTAACATCTCCCCATTTCCACCACCTCCTTACTTCGAGCCCCTGGCAATCACCATTTTACTTTCCTTTTCTATTAGTTCAGCTTTTTAGATTCCACATATAAGTTCATACAGTATTTGTCTTTCTCCATCTGACTTTTTTCAGTTAGCATAACAGCCTCAAGATACATCCATGTTGTCACAAGTGACAGGATTTCCTTCTTTCTCATGGCTGAATAATATTCCATTGTATATACATACCACATCTTCTTTATCCATTCATTGGCTGATGGCCACTTAGGTTATCCTGGCTATTGTAAATAATGCTACAATAAACATAGGAGTATAGATATCTCCTCAAGATCCTGTTTTCATTTCCCTTGGATATACACCCAGAAAGGGGATTGCTGGATCATATGGTAGATCTCTTTTTCATTTTTTTGAGGAAATTCCATACTATTTTCCACAGTGGCTGTACCAAGTTACATTCCCACCAATGATGCAGAAGAGATCCATTTTCTCCATATCCTCATGAACACTTATCTCTTGACATTTGATGAGAGCTATATAACAAGGATGAGGTGATATCTCATTGTGGTTTTGACTTGCATTTCCCTAATGATTAATGATGTTGAACATTTCTTCATGTACCTGTTGGCCATTTGTTGTCTTTATAAAAACGTCTATTCAGGTCCTTTGCATTTTTTTAAATTGGATTGCTTTTCTGAGATTGAGTTATATGAATTCCTTACATATTTTGGATATTAGCTCCTTATCAGATATATGATTTGCAAATTTTTTCTCCCATCCCAAAGGCTGCCTTTTCACTTTTTTTGCTAATTTCTTTTACTGTACAGAGGCTTTTTAATTTTATATAGCCCCATTTAATTATTTTTGCTTTTGTTGCTTGTGTTTTTGATGTCATATAAAAAAAAAATCATTGCCAAGACCAATGTCAAGGAGCTTTCTTCCTAAGGAGCTTTCTTCCTGTGTGTTCTTCTAGGAGTTTTACAGTTTCAGGTCTTATGTTTAAGTCTTTAATCCATCTTGAGTTATTTTTGTGAGTGGTATAAGATAGGGGTAGAATATCCAGTTTTCCCAATACCACTTACTGAAAAGATTATCCTTTCCTCATTGAGTAGTCTTGTTGAGTAGCCTTGTCAAATACTAATTGATCATATATGCAGGGTTCTTCTTGATTCAATTCCATTGATCTGTGTGTCTATTTTTATGCCAGTACTAAACTGCTTTGATTACTATAGCTTTGTAATATAGTTTAAAATCAGGAATTGTATGCTTCCAGCTTTGGTCTTCTTCCTCAGGACTGCTTTGGCTATTCGGGGTCCTTATGGTTCCATTCAACTTTTAGGATTGTTTGTTCTGTTTTTGTGAAAAATATCATTGGATTGCACTGAATCTACAGGTGGCTTTGGATAGTATAGACATTTTAACAATATTAATTCTTTCCATCCATGAACATAGGATATCTTGCCATTTATTTGTGTCTTTTCCAATTCTTTTCATCACAGTATTATGGTTTTCAGTGAACATATCTTTCATCTCCTTGCTTAAATTTATTCATAAGCACTTTTTTTTTGAAGCTATTGTGAATGGGATGGTTTTGTTTATTTCTTTTTAAGTTAGTTCACTGTTAGTATATACACATGCAACTGATTTCTGTATGTTGACATTGTATCCTACAACTTTACCAAATTCACAGATTAGTTTTAACAGTTTTTTTTGGAATTCTGTAGAACTTTCTATTTAAAAGATGATATCATATCATATCAAACAAAAATAATGTCACTTTTTCTATTCTGATTTGGATGACTTTTATGTCTTTTTCTGCCAGACTAAAAGAGTCTTCCTGTTCAGATCCCATCAGTTTACACTGTAAGTTGTAGATTCCACTACTGTCTATTCTGTCCTCTTTCAGTTTTTCAAAACTGGTTAAAATCTTTATCTATTGTTGAGATCTCATATATTTCACACTTCAAGTTTTATTCCCTATTTATTCCTTTCTATTTTGAGAGGTTTTGGCAAATAAAGAAGATAAACGAATATTACAATCCACCACGTTTTACAGACTTTTTTTTTTCTCAATAAATATTTTCACTCTGAACTTCATTAATTTGTAATAACTGTGATGGTTATCATCTGTACAGACAGAGTGTCAGATCTGTGGTCAAACATTATTCTGAGTGTTTCTGTGAGGGTACTTTTTTTGGTCAGTTTAACATTTAAGTTAATAGACTGAGTAAAGTAGATTGCTTTCCTAACATGGATGGGCCTCGTCCAATCAGTTGATGGCCAGAATAGAACAAAAAGCCTGACCCGCCCCTGAGTAAGAATTACTCCTGCCTGCCTGTCTTCAGTCTAAGGCTGGTTTTATCTTCCTCCTGGCCCCTAAAAGTGTGACCTGTGAGGAGGTGTACTATATACCAAAAGAACTACTTGAGTTTTCTAATTTATCATGACAGAACATGTGTCAGAATGATAGTAAGGGTGTGGGATAATGGTGGAAGGAACATAAAGTTGGATCAGGCCACATTTATCAAGGCACTTACTAAGTAGAGATTCTGCATTTAATGCTACAGTTCAGGGATTTAGAAAGAGCTTTAACAATTTGTTGGTTAATCAGCTGAAACATGGACCAGAAGTTAGCCCATGCTGAACAAGTTGGAAATGCTAGACGTGTCTTGGTTAAAGGCTAAAACATTGGCTCTTCATAGTTATTGACTGATGTAAGGTCACAGGATTTCCTCTGATTATAAGTCACTGATTGGTATACTACATCTTTTCAAGAAACTATACCCATGCCACTGAGACTGCTGGCCTCCAGACTCCAACCATCATCAGCTTTCCTGGATCTCGAGCTTGCAAAATACAAATCTTGGCCCTTATCAGACCCCATAATTGTATGAGTCAATTCCTTATAATAAATGAATGAATATACACACACACACACACACACACATATACATATATATACTTCCTATTGGTTCTGTTTCTCTGGAGAACCATGACTAATGCAGATACCAAGACTGGTTCTAGAAGAACAGTTTTTAAGGATGAGTTTTCTGTATTGGTCCCTGGGCTTCTGGAATTGGCTCTCTTACCTGACTACATTTAAAGATGTTAATGACTCTATTTGCAATAGTAGAGTACTGAGAGTCCATGGCGTGATCTGGCAGGAAGATAAAATATCACCACTGATTATTCCTATTCAACTTATAAGAATCAAAGATCTGGGTAATTGTGCATATGATACTTTCAAACATTTCTGTCAAACCAACAAATATGAGATCAATGGTTACTCCTAATGTCACTGGACAAAGGGAATAAAAAGAATAAGCTCAGAAACTTGAACTCTCAGCTCAAATACAACAAAAATAACATGAAGGAGACCCTAATCTTTTGTAGCCACAGGGCTGAGACCTCTGAAAATAAAACCCAGAACTTCATCCTTCGACTGGTGAGATTACAACACAAGTTGGACCTCCCAGCTTTGCAGCTATCTACCATTAAAGTGAGAGCATTAGGGGAATAGAATGTGATCCTGAAAGTTGGAATCGGGATATGTGGGAAGACCCTGATATCTGTATAAGAATAAAAGTTCTAGGTCAAACGAACAAAAGTCTAACCTGAATCATTAAGCCCCTAAATACTGATGAGTCTCCCTTGCCAGTAGAAGCAGTCTCCCTACCCTCAACAGAAAAGGCCTTTCCACTCCTAAGAAAAGGGATTAGCACTGCATTGCCTGAGGAAATTGTAATGGCCTCCTATGAGGAAGTTGCCATGCAAGACAATGCTGATTCTCCTCAGGACCCATTCCCACGAGCCCTCTTCTCTTTTAAACCTATCACTAGATTCAAGTCTCAGCAGGCCCCTAAAAGTGTGACCTGTGAGGAGGTGTACTATATACCAAAAGAACTACTTGAGTTTTCTAATTTATCATGACTGACAGAACATGTGTCAGAATGATAGTAAGGGTGTGGGATAATGGTGGAAGGAACATAAAGTTGGATCAGGCCAAATTTATCAAGGCACTTACTAAGTAGAGATTCTGCATTTAATGCTACAGTTCAGGGATTTAGAAAGAGCTTTAACAATTTGTTGGTTAATCAGCTGAAACATGGACCAGAAGTTAGCCCATGCTGAACAAGTTGGAAATGCTAGACGTGTCTTGGTTAAAGGCAGAAGAAACAATTCAAAGGCTTAGGGAAAATTGTAATGTTAAGAATAGGTTTGCCATTTCAGACCCATTCACTCACTCTGGAAGGGTCCAGCAGACACATCTTTCATCGTAACTGTGAGAAACAAATATGTGAGGGGAGTCCCTACAGGCCTAAATTGCTGTATCATCACTCTTATCTGTAGGCCACTTTACATTAGGAATGACAGTCACTGAATTGAAACTCCTAAATGCCATGGGAGCAATTGAATGCCAAGTGGCAGGGGCCAGGTGCAAAGGCACCCAACTGCAAAGGCAAGGTGGATATGGTCGCCATAATAAACAGCAAAGTCAAAGAAGCAATCAGAAAAGTGTGACTTGCACAGACCTAAGGCATTGGTTAGCTGATCACGCTGCTCCTAGAAATAAAAAGAGAGGAAGCCTACCAGTAAATTTTTACTACATCTGCATAAGCAGAAAAGTTCTAGGTTAAATGAACAAAACGGTGTCATGGACCCTCAATCAATTCCCAAACTTGAGCCTTATTACAGACTCAGGACCCCTTACATGAAGGGGAGGACGGGTCCCCTTCAGGTAGAACCCTGATACACTGCCAAAAAGGTATACTCTTAATCTTTCTCCCATCCTTCCCCAACAGGACCTAAGGTCATTTACCAGCGTAACTGGGCATTGTGCAAAAGGAAAATCATCAGACCTCTCAGGAACTACTGGACACTGGCTCTGAACTGACACTGAATCCAGGAGACCCAAAACATCACGGTGGCCTACCAGTCAAAGTAGGCAGCTATGGAGGTCAGCTGGTCAATGGGGTTTCGGCTCAGGTTCTCCTCACTCACAGGGGGCCCAGTGGGTCCCAAACCCATCCTGTGCTTATTTCCCCAGTTCCAGAATGCATGACTAGAACACACATGATCAGCAACTAGCAGAATCCCCACACTGGCTCCCTGACCTGTGGAGTCAAGGCGATTATGGCAGGAAAGGCCGACTGGAAGCCACTAGAACTGCCACTACCTAGGAAAATAGTAAACCAAAAGGAATAAATACCACAACCCAGAAAGCACTGCAGAGTCAACACCACCAATAAGGACTGGAGAGATAATCCAGTTCGACTAAGCTATCTGGCCTGTGCAGAAGACAGACAGATCTTGGAGAACAGCAGTGGGTTATCAGAAGCTTAAGCAGCTGGGGAGTGTAACTGCTGCTGTAGCTACTGTGGTACTATTGCTTGAGCAAATTCACGTAAACCCTGGCGCCCGGTACGCAGCTGCTGAACTGGCAGATACGGTTCTCTCCACCCTGGCCAATAAGGGCCACCAGAAGCAGCTTGCTTTCAGCTGGCAAGGCCAGCAATACACCTTCACGGTCCCCTCTCAGGGGTACAGCAACTCTCCAGCCCTACCTCGTAATTTAGTTTGTGGGGATCTTGATCAACTTTTCCTTCCACAAGATATCGCTTTGGCCCATTCCACTGATGACATTATTCTGACTGAACCTAGTGTGCAAGAAGTAGCAATACTGTAGCCTAATTGGTAAGACAGTTGCATGTCAGAGGTGGAAAGCAAATCTGAGAAAAAAATCAGGAGTCTTCCACCTCAGTGAAATTTCTAGGAGCCGGTGGCGTGGGACATATCTAGATTTCCCTTCAAAAGTGAAGGGATAAGTTGTTACATCAGGCCCCGCTGGCAACCAAAAAAGAGGTAAGACAACTAGTGGGCCTTTTACTTTGGAGGCGATATAGTCCTTACGTGGGCATGTTACTCAAGTCCACTTACCAAGTGACCTGAAAAGCTGCTAGTAGAGTGTGGACCATCCTGCAACAGGTCCAGGATGCCCCGCGAACTGCTCTGCCAACCAGGCCCTTGCTCCAGCACATTCAGTGGTGCTGTCAGTGGCAGATAGGGATGCTGTCTGGACCTCTGGCAGTTCCTTAGAGGTGAACAGCACTACACTACTACTTAGGATTCTGGAGGAAAATCCTGCCATCCTCAGCAGATAACTACTCTCTTTTTTAGATACAGCTCATGGCCTGCTACTTAGGCCTTACTGGACTGAACACTTAACTATAAGCCACCAAGTTACCATGGGACCTTAACTGTCCATCATGAATTGGGTGTTACCTGGCCCACCAAGCCTTAAAGTCTAGCAGGCACAGTAATATTCCATCACCAAATGAAAGTGGCAGATACATGGTACAGCCTGAGCAGGTCCTGAAGGTAATAGTAAGTCACATGAAGAAACGGCATAAATGCCCATGGTCTTCCTTCCTGCTTAATTGCCCTCTCTCTTCCAGCCTTTAGACCAGAACTATACCATCAGCTCTTCAGCTTGCCTACTGAAGATACTGGATCTTAGGACTTGTTAGCTTCCATAATCATGTAAGCCAATTCCACATAAGAAATCTTACACACACACAGTCTATTAGTTCTGCTTCTCTGGAGAACCCTGACTAATACACTGACCAAATACCTAACAAAAACCAAACAAATACCTAAAATAATTCAAATGTGCAAATGTTTAGGAAAAGCTTTAAAGCCTTTACCACACTGAGCAGGATGCACAACCCAACAGCAAAAAGGCATATGGGCATCAGAAAGGAATGAGTATTATCCTACTTCTATTAATTTAAGTCCATTCTAGTGGCTCTCTTTATGAACTCAATGTTTGTATCCTCTCAAAATTCATATGTTGAACGATGGTATTTGGAAATGAAGACTTCAGAAGGTAATTAAGGTTAGATGAGGTCATGAGGGTGGAACCCTGGTCTGATGGGATTAGTGCCTTTATTAAGAGACACCAGAGAGTTTGTGCATTCTTTCTCTCCCTCCACATGCACACTGAAAAGGGGTCATGTGAGCACATAGCAAGATGATAGCCATCTATGATTTCCCATCTCTCTCTCTCTCTCTATTTCTCTCTTTCTTTCTTTTTTTGGTAAACATACCTAACTCTTCACCTCCCCTCACAGTCATGGGTTAAACAGAGGGTTAAGCACGTGCCAAAGCCTGTATTCCAGTATTCTAGACCCCACCAATCATATTGTTTTATACCTCTGGACATTACAACTGGCCCTTCAAGTTGTCCCTTATATTCCTTTCCCAGGATGTCTTGATTTATAGCTGGAGGAAAAAACAACCCTACCTACCTCAAGGGTACTGGGGAAATATGAGGATTTTTTCCTGTTATATTGTAAATATCTGTGTGCAGTAGAAGGAATAAGGCCAACAAGAAAGAAGTGATATCAGCAAAATGACCTCATAAAACATCCCTCAACAACATCCCCCACCACACACATAATAATCTGAAATCCATCCATGACAAAAGTGCCTTTGCAGGAGATCTGGGAAACCCCTGGATAGTCCAAGACTAAGGAGAGCCATTTTGAGAAGTTAGGCTTGTACCAGAAGGCTGACTTACCAACCGTGGCTTGGCTATAGACCCAGAAGTAGCTCCATAGCCCAAGGACTTGGCTACAGACCCATCTGGCTTTAGGTCTGTCACCAGCACCATATACCAAAGGACCTGAGAGGAGTCACACCCACATGTGCATCAAGTAGTAGGTATACAGACCTCAGTCCCAGCTGTGGATCCTGAAGTGGTCCATGAACTGGTTTTAGACCCTCTTGGCCACAGTCTGAGAGCCCCTAGAGATAAACCTGTCAAACTTGGATTATAGAATCTTAAAAAATTTTAAATACTCAACTCCAGGCCCCTCCCAGCCACACTCCTTAAACAGGCCTTCTGGCACAGGGACCAGGCAGGAGAAAGTCCTATCTATGCCCCTTGAGATCCTGAAAGGCCCTATAAGCAGCTCTAGCTTCTTCACAGCCACAGTCTGCCAGTAGTCCGAAGGGTCCAGGTCCCAGTGGGAGACACTCTTGTCAATCACCCCAGCATTTCTAAAAGGACCCTATACTTGGCTCTAATCCCTAACAACCACAGTCTGTGAATACACTTGCTGGCACAGGGACCCCAAATGAGACACTCCCAGCTGAACCCCCAGAAAGCCTCAAGGACCTTATACTCCAGCCCCATCACAGCCACACCAACAGATCCACCACCAGATCTGCCAACCAAGGGACCCACCTCCTGCATTCCCAAAGATTCTGAAAGGGATCTATACTCAGTTTCAGTACCTCCAAGCCTTAGTCCACAAGCTGTCCTGCCAGCACAGGGACCCAAAGGCAGATGTCCATTTCTGCACATCCAGAGATCCTGAACTAGCTATATTCTGCTCCAGTCCTTCCCACCAGTCAGAGAGCAGTCCTGGCCACCCAGGGACCCATCCAGTGAACAGACAGCAATCTTCTCAGGTCCCTCCCTGATGGGAGCCATACCAGTCCATGCACCTGGTAATAGGCCTGGTGTCTGAAGACCCAACTGTGGACTCGGAAGCAGACCCTTGTCTCAGGGCCACCCTACTTACTGAACAAGGTACTGGAGGCCATTCAATCCACTCAGGGACCAGTCAGCATCTGTGCCCACCAAAGCCACTGATAACAAGTCCCCCCACCACAGACCCCACTGTGGAGTTGTAACCAGCTCCAACTCAGCTCAACTAATATTCCAGAGGTAATCCCATCAACACAGAACATAGACAGCAGGGCCTTACCTCATGAAACCAATCTGTAAAGACCAGGAGAGGTGTTTGTTCCTTCAAATACACAGCCACCAATGTAATACTACATGGAAGAATCAGGCGAATATGACCTCACCAAAAGAAACTAGTAAAGTGCTAATAAATGACCCCAAAGAAATGAAGATCTGTAGGTTACCTGACAAAGAATGCAAAATAATCATCATAAAGAAAGTGAATGAAATGAAAGAGAATACAGACTACTAAACAAAATCAGAAAAACAATGAATGAACAGAATGAGCTTAATAAAGAAGTAGAAACCATAAAAAGGAACCAAACAGAAAGCCTGGAGTTGAAGAATACAATGACAAATGCAAAATTTAATGGAGAGCTTCAAGAACTGACTTACTCATCCAGAAGAAAGAATCGGCAAACTCAAAGACAGATCGTTTGAAATTAGCCAGTTAGATGGGGTGTCTGGGTGGCTCAGTGGGTTAAGCGTCTGAGCTCAGGTCATGATTCCCAGAGTCCTGGGATCAAGCCCCACATCTGGCTCCCTCCTCAGCAGGGAGTCTCCTTCTCCCTCTCCCTTTGCCCCTCCCCATGCTTGTGCACACACACTCTCTCTCTCTCAAATAAATAAAATCTTAAAAAAAAAAAAAGAAATTAGCCAGTTAGAGAAACAACAACAACAAAAAAAGAATGAAAGAGTAAAGAAAGCCTATGTGAATTAAGAGACACCATTAAATGAACATTCATATCATAGGAGTCCCTGGAGAAGAAAGTGGTAGAAAGTTTATTTAAAGAAATAATAGTTGAAATCTCCCCAAATCTTGGGAGAATATGGACATTCAGGTACAGGAAGCTCAAAGAACTCCATGAAAGATCAACCCAAAAATTACTGAGACAGATTATAATCAAATGTTAAAAGACAAAAATGAGAAGAGAATTTTGAAAGAAGGAAAAGAAAGCAGCAAGACACATCACATACAAAGGAACCCCCATATGGCTATTAATGGATGTCTCTAAAGAAACCTTGCAAGCCAGAACGAAGTGGAATGATATAGCCAATGTGCTGAACAACTATGACAAAAAATTGCCAAGCAAGAATACTATACCTGGCAAAACTGTCCTTCAGAAATGAAGGAGAGTTAAAGACATTCCCAGACAAACGATAAAAGAGTTCATTACTACTAACCCTGCCTTACAAGAAATGTTAAAGAAAATTCTTCAAGTTGAAATGAAAGGACACTAACAATATGAAAACACATAAAACCATAAAACCCATGGTAAAAGGAAATATACAGTTAAATTCAGAATACCTTAATACTGTAATGGTGATATGTAAATCACTTTAGCTCTAGTATAAAACTTAAAAAAATAAAAATAACTAATAACTTATTAATGGATGCACAATATAAAAAGGTGCAAAGCATGACATCAATAGTTTAAAATATGAGAGAATTAAGTGTAGAGCTTGTGTATGCAATTGAAGGTAAGTTATTATTAGCTTAAAATAGACTGTTATATCTACAAAATGTTTTATATAAGCCTCATGATAACCACCAAAGAAGAAACATAGTAGACATGCAAAAGTACACATTACAAAAAAATAAATCACAAAGGAAGACAGTAAGAGAGGAGGAAAGGAACAAAAGAACTGAAAAACAATTAACAATGAAATGGCAATCAATACCTATCAATAATTACTTTAAAAATAAATGAACTAAATTCCCAATTAAAAGACATAAAGTGACTGAATAGATTTTTTAAAAAAAAGGCTCACTTTAGAAGTAAGGGCACACAGGTTGAAAGTGAAGGGACAGAAAAAGATATTCCACGTAAATGGCTATACTTATATCACATATAATAGACTTTTAGTCAAAACTGGTTGTAAGAGACAAAGAAGGTCATGAAAAGGGGATAAAGGAATCAATTCATCATGAGGATATAATAATTTTAGATATTTATGTACCCTACACTGGAGCACCTAAATATTTAAAGCAAATAATAACAAAACTGAAGGGAGAAATAGACAATACAATAATAGTAGTGGACTATACCCTACTTTCAACATTGGATAGATCATACATACAGAAATTTAATAAGGAAACAGCAGACCTACAGAACTTTATAGACCAAAATGGATCTAACAAACATAAACAGAACAGTCCATGTAACAGCAGCAGAATACATAACCCTTCTCAAGCACACACAGAACATTCTACAAGATACAACTTATGTCAGGCGACAAAGCAAGACTTAACAAATTTAAGACTGAAATCGTATCTAGTATCTTTTCCAACCACAATAGTTTGAAACTAGAAATTAGTGACAAGAGGAAAAATGGAAAATTCATAAAAATGTAGAAAGTAAACAACAGGGGTGCCTGGCTGGTTCAGTCAGTTAAGCGTCTGCCTTCAGCTCGGGTCATGATCCCAGGGTCCTGGGATCGAGCCCCACATCGGGTTCCCTGATTGGCAGGGAGCCTGCATCTCCCTCTCCCTCTCCCTGCTGCTCCAACTGCTTGTGCTCTCTCTCTCTCTCTACCAAATGAATAAATAAAATCTTTACAAATAAATAAATAAATAAATAAAAGTAAACAACACACTCCTGAACAACCAATCCTGCCACTGCAACAAGATGCATAGACCTTGAGGGCATTATTCTAAGTAAAATAAGTCTGACAAAGAAAGACAAATACCATACGATCTCACTTATATGTAGAATCTTAAAAAAATGTCATACTCAGAAACAGAGAGTAGAATGGTGGTTTCCAGAGGTTGGGGAGTGGGAGAAATGAGGAGACTTTGGTCCAATGGTACAAACTTCCAGTTATAAGACGAGTGAGTTCTGGGTATCTAATATTCAACATAGTGATTATAGTTAACATAGCAGGTTTTTATTCTTTTTCTAACCCTTCACTTTCAACTTTTCACTTTTATTAATTTATGTCATATATAATAAATGTTATTTACATATAAATATATAATATATATAAATATATATAATATTTTTGCCTGGTTTATTTCTTGCCTCTTCTTTCGATTTTAGTAATTTTTTTGCTATATTTGCATTTTTATGTATTCAAATCTGTTATTCCTTTCCTTTACGGTTTCTAACTTTACTTAAATATTTTATAAGACCTTTCTCAGTATAATATCAGATCATTATTCTCTGGTATTTTCTAGTAGATTTTGTTTTTTATTTAATTCCCCTTTAATCTAGGGGAATGTGGAGTGTATACAGTATGAGGTTGGCATTCTTTTTTTCCCCCTTTTATCATTTATTCATTCAGAATCATTACTGTGTGCTGAGTTCTAATGTCATTTTCTTCAGAATGGTTTATTATTTGCCTTAACCTCATTTATAATCTCTCTCCTTTAATTTGAAATCTTATTTAAATTACCTATTAAATTTGTATATATTCTAGGGCTTCATTCTGTTTTTTTCTCTTCATGCCTACTGATATTTCTAACTACTCATGTGTTTGTACTGTCTTGTGCCAATTTTTATTGGTTTTATAATATATTTTTAATATCTGGTCATGTAAATCAATAAGAAAACAGGTGCACAAAGAACATCACCATGGCAAATCAAAAAAGAAGGAATAAATATAGAGAGACCAAAAAAAATTTGACATCACTAATAAGAAAGGATAAAATAAAAAGGAAACCACCAATGAAAGCTTTAAAGTGATAGCTAATCTTGATTATGTTATGAAGAATTTAAACACTTCCCACTGAAAACTGGTTGGAAGGTAAACTATCAAATACTTTTCTAAAGAGAAATCTGGTAAAACTCTATCTAAAACCTTAAAAGTATGCACACCCAGGGCTCCTGGGTGGCTCAGTGGGTCGAGCGTCTGACTCTGGATTTCAGCTCAGGTCATGAGCTCAGGGTTGTGGGATGGCGCCCCTGTCAGGCTCCACATTCAGTGCGGAGTCTGCTTGAGATTCTCCCTCCCTCTCCTCTCCCTCGGCCCCTACCGTTCATGGTCTCTCTCTCAAATAAATAAATAAATCTTAAAAAAAAAAAAAAAAAAAAAAAGACATGCATACCCCATTATAGTAGTTTAACCTCAGAAAACAATCACAATATTCTGAAAGTTTTATTTATAAAGCCATTTGCCTCAGCACTGTTTATAGTAACTACAGCAATTGAGTTTTTACAGTGGCAAAGACAGGCAAAAAATAAAAGGGTCTTTTTGTAAGAAGGAAAGGACAGAATTGGTACTGAAAACTCTGTAGACATTGAGGTAACTTGCAAGTCCACCTGTCTTTTTCACATGTCACGTTATTAGTCAGTTATGTTCTCTCCCCCTCCTCCTCCTCCTCTATTCTCCTCTAAGTTGGTTTCTTCAACTTGCTCAACACTCCTGCTCCCCTATATCTCTTATATATGACTGAAGTTTGCCATAATCCTTCTAGCCCTGATCTTAATTCATGGCATTGCTAAAGAATTCTTACAGTTTCTGCACTACTCTTAATTATCTTTCTTAATATATATTCCCCCCCAAAAGGAATTTGGCCTAGCTCATCTTCTCATATAGAAACTACTAGTAGTAAGTCAGGAGTTGGCTAATTCTTGCCCCCTATCTGATCCAAACCGCGGTGATGAGGGTAGCAGGAAGCGTGGGTAGATGTGCACTATGACATTTCTAGTACAGTGACACATAAGCATATACACCCACACAATCCTGGCAATCACCTAAGTGCCCCCATAACAGCAGACTGGCTAATAAATTAGAGCACATTGATCAGGGAAAGAAATATGCACAGTATATTGCAACATAGACCAGGGATTATAATAGATGACTGCCAGTGATATCTGGATAGTAGAATAACAATCATTCTTAATTTTGTCCTTGGTGGCTTTGTATTTTCCAAAATCTCTATAATAAATATAGATTTCATTTATAAATCAGAAAAGAACAACTACTTACTTTGTATAAGGGTCTTTTAATTTTTTAAATTTTACTTCATAAAGAGAAAACACTTTGATTACCTTTCCATTGTCACATCTTGTGCCTTCATTCACCATCCCAGGATCTGGAACATCGGATCCTAGCTGGAAATCCACACCCCAACATTTGGTGCCTTTACTGGGAGTCTGAATAATAGCAGGAACGATTCCAAATACAGGCATGTCCTGTACATTCTCACACTGAAGCTTTCCACACAATGCATTCCTATAAAGATAGAGGAATAACGCAAACATAAAATGCACCCAGTGTAGATACAAAAGGAAAATTACATATTTGGATACATAAGGAAAGTTTACTGATATTTAGTTGAAGGGAATCTCAACAGAAAAAGCATATGAGAGCAAACACATCAAAGCAGTTCTCTTCAAATATGGCAGAGATAAGTGGATGCTAAGATGGGATTAGTAGGGTACCAGGTAGTGTTCATGCTCCTTCTTTCCCCACACCTAATCTCTCTTTACTATCTGTCTAGGGCTCAAAAAAGTCTAAGGAAAAAGTTGTTTATAAATATAATTTTATAAATGCTTTCACACAGAAAATAATAAGCCTATACTAAAGTTCAGTTGTGACTTCTTATAGAGTTATAATAAGGAGAAAATTAGATTCTGTATTGTAAAATAACTAAGAAAAGACTCCACCCTTCTCGGCTTGGGTTAACTCTTAGTTACTTTAAGACTCAATTCATTAATTCACTAATTCAATTCACTGATTCAGCATTACAACAAGCATTATGAAGGCTTGCCTGACTATAATTCCTATCACCAAGGCTGTGTTAGCTAAATGCCCTTCCTATAACCATTCATAACACACTAAATACCACTAACATCAACTCTTATGATGCTATATTGAAATTTTCTACTTGGCTGTCTTGTGATCCAAGCACCTACCCTACACTTCAATCTCCTCTATGGTATCACTCCCAAGTGATATAGGATATTATTTTCCTTTAACTCACCTAATCCCCTAACTCACCACTCCCTAAAATTTTCATTCTAGATATCATAAAACTATTTTACTTCTTGAGTTAAAAATCTATCTCCTTATAACTTTTCCTCATTGGTCCCAGACTTTCCACATGAGATCACACAGCTAATGTCTTCTCCTTCTTCCACATAGCAGCCAATTATCATGTAGTTCCTAAATACTTACTTCGACAGAGCAATACCTTACAATCCTTTCTCATGGAACAAGGAAGTTCCCCTCTAAATACGTTCCAGTCTGTCTCACTGCCTCTTGAAGCACAGTACTCAAAGTAGGGCATGAAATTTCAGTTATAGCCTGACAAGCAAAGAATAAAATGGAGCTCACATTTCCTTTATGTTAGATACTGTACTACTATTAGGCCCAAGATTACAGTAGCTTTTATGGTAACTACATTACATTGCTGATGCCCTTGAACTGATCACTAGCTAAAACCCCTATTTACTTTTTGCATATACTGTTAAGTCTCCTCTTCCCTCCATCCTGCACTCAAGAGTTAGTGATTTTGTCTCAACTTTACATTTATTCTTATGTCACCATTTATTCACTAGTTAACTTGAATAAAGTGCTTACACTTTCTGAGCTTCAGTTCCTTCATCTGAAAAACAAGAGATAAATAATAATGTCTATCTCACATAGTTGGTTGAAATTAGGTATGAAAACCTCTAAAACAAAACATAGCATAAAGCAGACCTAAGTTAACATCTGTTGGAGCCTACCAAAATTCATGTTGCTATGATATACTTAGAGTTTCATGTGTAGTGTTAGTGACATATTAAAGAGTAAAAGGAAAATACTCAATATATAAAAAGCTGTTACAAATCAATAAAAAAAAACCACTTCCACAGAAAAAAATTAGCAAAGATATAAAAAAGGCAATTCATAAAATAAGGAATGCAAGCAGCCAACAAAGCTAAGAGATGTTCACTATTATATTATAAAGGAAAATTCTACTGCAAGCCTCAATATAATAATTGCTTCAGGCAAGGATCATCAATGCATGCTAAAACCGCAAGGTGAAACATTGGTGGGAAACTGGCTATTCATATGGTATAAAATCATCACTCCTCCACATATTATCTGATAGTTGTAACGGGAAAAATATAACTCTACAGTTGCAAGATCTGGTCATCGCCACCTAGTATCACTAATAAAACGAACAACCCAGAATTATGTGCCTCCTTGACATAATGTACCAGTTATGAAGTATTTTTCCCTAAAATGTCTTATCTGAATCTAATTAAGACTTTATATTTAACTTCTGATTTATAGAGAAATCAGGGGATAGAGACACAAGTTAAGCAACACTGAGAAGAAACTAACAAATCCAGAACATGGGCCATTCTAAAAGACCACTGGCCCAGTTATTTCCTTAAGTCACTATCACTGAAAAGAAAAAAATAAATGAAGAAGACTATTTTAGATTAAAAGTGACTTAAGTGACATGACAACTAAATGCAATGTGTGATCCTTGATAGAATCCTGATGTGGAAAAAAACAGCTATGAAACACAATTTAAGGACAACTGGAGAAACTTTAATATTGACCAGGTATTACATGGATATTAGGAAATTGTTAATTTTGATAGGTATGAAACTGCTATTGTGAATGGCCTTATATGTTGGAGACGAATACTAAAGAATTTAGGAGTGAATATCATAATGCCTATAATTTACTTAAAAATGGTTCAGCAAAGTCTAGACAAAGTAAATATGATAAATTATTAACAATGTTTTAATCTAGAATATATGGGTTTCATCATACCATTCCTTCTATTCCTCTGTATAATTGAAATTTGTCATTTAAAAAGTTTAAAAAAAGATGACACCATTTATATACTGAAAGACAAGACAGCTCTTTCACACAACAATATGATCTGCACAACAGTGTCTGCAGTATGCACGACAGGGAGGTGGAAGACAATGGGGAATAAAACTAGGCATTTGCACAAAGACTCTGGAAAGACACAAAAATTTTTGCTAAAAGAACACACACCTGATCTGGTAGGAACAGGGAAAAAGGATAAGAGTAGAAGCCAGAATTTTTCTCTATATCCCTTTAAACATGTTTTGAACAACAACAAGCTTAAATAATTATTTATAAACTCATTTAAAATAAAAATGAAATATCTATTTGATATAACAAATTGGAAAAGTCCAGATAACCCCAGAACAACACAGGTTTGAACTGCATGGGTCCACTTAACACATGGATTTTTCGCAGGACTATAAATATATTTTCTCTTCCTTATGATTTTCTTAATAACATTTTCTTTTCTCTAGCCTACTTTATTGTAAGAACAGAGTATATAATACATGTAACATACAAAATATGTGTTAATCAACTGTCTTGTTATCAGTAAGGCTTCTTGTCAATAGTAGGCTATTAGTAGTTAAGTTTTGGGGGAGCCGAAAGTTATAAGTGAATTTTTCACTGCATGGGAAGTCGGCACCTCTAACCCTCATGTTGTTCAAAGGTCAACTGTATCTTTTAAGATAACACTCAGCATTGGTGAGGGGACAGTGGAAACATAAATCAATTAAATGTTTTGAAGGTCAATTTGGAAGTAGCCATGAGGAGCCTTAAAACTTATCCATACTTTTTGAGAAAAATCTATTAAGAAAATAAGCAGAGAAATAAACAAATACTTAAGCTGTATATATCACAACCCTATTTAAAATAGCAATTTACTACAAACCTTGAATTTTTAAAATAAGGAAATGATTAAAAGAAGCTGGTTACATCCTATAAACGCTCTTAATATAGTGGAAAGTAAGTACATGAATTTATAAAATAGTATAAACCATACTGTGTGGATCTCTGAGTACACATATGTATGTACATACATGTATGATGCACAAATGTTTGTGAATATGTAAGAAGGAAATATAACAAAAATTTAAGGAAGTATCTCTGGATGGCAGGACCATAAATATCACTTTCTTTAGATTTTTCTAGATTTTATACATTTTCTGTGATGAGGATGATTATAATGATAGCAAAGATGACAACAATGATAATGATGAGTTCTACAATGACCAGGCACTCTTCTTAGTCCTAACATCCATAAACACAGTCTTCAAAGCAACAACTGGAAATAGGTACCATTATTATCCCCATTTTACAGAAAAATGAAGTACAGAGGGGAAAAAAGAGAAAAGTGAGGCAACTTGTCCAAAGTCTCAGAGATGTGAAGTGGCTGAAGCAGTATTCAAACCCAGAGTCTGACTTCAGATGTGTATTCCTAATGACTATATTAATACTATACTACTATTATAAAGTGTTTTTCAAATCAGCTACCCAGTAATTTATAAGTTTCTTAAGTGTAGTTTCTGTCATTTCATTAAGTTACTCATAAAAACATGGGAACAGAACCAGGCTAAAGACAACGATCAGATATGTCTTAGCAAGCTCTCTCCAAGTCTGCATTAATCCACTTATCCCAAGGTTTTAGCTCAGTTCATTCTATCAGTTACACTAATTCTCCACCCATTAGCTATATCATCCGTTCCTGCATTCATTCAACAAATATTTAATAGGTACTTTTATATGCCAAATATTATGCTAAACACAAAAGATAAAACATGTCACTAAACTTTACAGTTGACCGATGAAGGGTGACCACCAAACAGTCATATAAACAATGAAACTGAAAAATGCTACAAAGGAATATTCCAAAGATAAAGAACAAAATCTGGGAATAATAAAAGGGTCAATTCATCTGGGAGACATAATCATCCTAAATGTGGATGCACCTAGTAACATAAGCACTTAATAACACAAATTCAAAAGCTATACAGCAAAAAAATTCATAGAACTAAAAAGAAAAATAGACAACTTTATAATCATAGCTGAAGATTTTAACATACTTCTCTCAGAAATTTAAGGACAAACATAAGGGCGCCTGGGTGGCTCAGTTGGTTAGGCAACTGCCTTCGGCTCAGGTCATGATCCTGGAGTCCTGGGATCGAGTCCCGCATCGGGCTCCCTGCTCAGCGGGGAGTCTGCTTCTCCCTCTGACCCTCCCACCTCTCATGCTCTATCTCATTCTCTCTCTCAAATAAATAAATAAAATCTTTAATAAAAAAAAAAAAAAAAAAAAAAGGACAAACATAAAACACACACATACAACCCAAAGATATAGGAAATTTGAATAAGACTGTTAATTTGACACTTATAGAATATAATCTAATAACTATAGAATACACTTTTTTTTCACTTGTACATAGACATTCACCAAAACTGGCTATATGCTAGGCAATGATTCACATCTCAAGAAACTGCAAAGAATTAAAGTCATAGAGTATGTTCTCAATGGAATTAAACTAGAAACCAAAAACAACCAGATAACCAGAATACTCCCAAATATCTGGAAATTAAGCAATATACTTTCAGAGTGACAGGAGACACCACAATATAAATTTAAAAATATTATGAACTGAATGATAAAGAAGACACAACATACCAAATTCAATGAAAAAGCAGCATAGAATTTTTCAAACAGTTCATCCTTCCTTCAACATTGATGTTCCTACTTTTCTCATTTTAATTTAGACAAATTATGTTAACCAAGATCAGTCCTATCTCCCCAAAGTGCAGAACAGAGCCCTCCTGGGTCTTACCTAAATACTATAAAAGAATCATGAAAATTCTATGCTTAGAACTGGTTTTGTATTCAATCTTCTTTTTACATGGAAAATTATCCCTTAAAATCTCTATCTTATTCTAAGATAATATCATTTTTATTTTTTTAATTTTTTTAATTTTTTTTTTTAAAGATTCTATTTCTTTATTTGACAGAGAGAGAGAGAGAGAGCACAAGCAGAGGGGAGTGGCAGGCAGAGGCAGAGGGAGAAGCAGGCTCCCCGCAGAGCAGAGGGAGCCTGATGTGGGACTCGATCCCAGAACCCCGGGATCATGACCTGAGCCGAAGGCAGTTGCTTAACCAACTGAGCCACCCACATGCCCCGATAATATCATTTTTAAATGATTGTTCTTACAAGGGCAGTGGTTTGGACATGAAACCTTCCCATGGAAGTTAAATATACTAAAAATTTATTAAGAATAATAATGTGACTTCCCCCAAAAAAGTGCTATATAAATGCTAAAGAACTTATATCTACAACTGTTTTTAAAACTATACAAGATAGATATTGAAAGTCATGTTCATATCCCCTTTTGAAATATTTTCTTGGTTTTTTTTTTCATTTTCCCTCCATCTACTCTGTTTTATATATCAGGAAAGGTAAATTCTGAATATCCTGTGAAATACACCGTATATTAATAACCAATTGTTAAAGAATTAGAACAAAATAAATTGGCTAATATTAAGGGGGAGAAAGTACACAGCAGTAAGAACACCTATAAGAGGGCATCTGGTTCTGTTAGGTTGAGGAAGTCTTTGAAACTAAGATCTGGAGGAGCGGAGAACATGCCAGCCAGAAGGAACAGCACACACAGAGGCCCTGTGGCAGAAGACCGCATGCAGGCCGGCATAGCTGGTGTCTCACGCCATTTAATGGCTGAGAAGAGAAAGAGGAGCCTACAAATAAACACATTCAAAGAGCAACTGGAGACAGAAAAGAATACTAGAAGAAATTTCCACACAGAAGCCAAGGAAAGGGGTTTCTTCAAGGACAAAACGGTCAACATAGTTGAACGCTACTGAAAGGTCAAGTAGCATGAAGACCTAAAAATGTCAGTGGGGTTGTACAACACGGAGATCACTATTGTTATTTCTTCTTAGCAAACATTGTTTCACTACAGTTGCTCAGACTAATTGGCAAAGTAGGAAGTAGAGCAGACTGAAAAGATGCACAGTATTTCAGATTAATTCCAATTATATAAAATATCAGTGTGTGTCTGTATAGTGCATAGAGACAAAAAAAGGGGAAGAAATACATTGAAATTAGTAAATATATACCCATTGAGATTATGGATGACTTTTTTCTCATTTATAATTTTTTAATAATTATTAATTTTTACCATAAACAAATGTTATAGAAACAAGAAAGGTTTTAATCTGTCACTTTAAAATTATATACAGCAAGAAGAACATAACAACATCCAGAATGAAGATTGCAGGTACCTTTACCTCCACATTTACCAGCATAATCTTTTAATGAAAAAAAGAAGAGGAAGAGTGTTTATTTGAGGTTCTTATTGTAGAATAAGGAAAAACAAAGATTCTAAAATCTATTAAATTTTAGACAGTTAACATCAAAAGGAATAAATTATTTTACTAGTTCTTTTCAGAGTCTCTCTGAAGTCTTCTGTTATAAAAGTTTAAGTTTGAAAAGTTCAGTATTAAAGGGGGAGAAAGTGAGCAGGCGCAAGGAGTTATAAAAGATACTAGAGACTACTGGTCTTACAATCTTTCATGTTCCTTCACAACCTTGCCTCCACTTACCCAGTGGCACACTTCTTGTATTCATTGCCAGAGAAACCACAATTGCCAAATCTGTCACCTTTAGAATTCACATCAATGAAACAATCTCTTGGGGCAGCCTTGGCTTCTGTAACATTAAAAAAAAAAAAAGTTTGGCAAATTTAATTCAGAAATAAAAGTATTCCCTATGACAACCCATACACCAGGATGAACTGCCTCAACACCTTCTAAAAAGTTTCAAGCCTCACAGGTAAAACATTTTTGTTCCACTTTTATACTTAACAACAAAATGTAAAAATAAAGCTTAGATTGTATTTAAAAGTTAGCATGGGCTCAAAGAAAAGTCGTTAAAAGAAATGCCATTAAACAAGATAAAATTATAAATAAATGAAAAGACACGCACAGGCTGGTGGTGTTCTCCGCATATCCGTTCTCACGGCTCTCAAACATGTACCTGCTGCATCGTTGGATCAGGCTGGGAAGGGCTGGTGAAAACACTGCCAGCTATTATTATTGGTTTTTTTATTTACCACATATAGATGCTGAATTTTGATGCTCCCACTCACAAGTCGGAGTGGCAAACAGCCATGACAGCTGATAAAGTAGCAATCTGTTCTTGCTTTCTTGTATCTTATATATGTATTATCACTTCATGTTCAATTCTCCCACCAATTACACATTCCTAAAAAATTTTCCTTGAAAATATTTTTCAGCCAAAATGCCAGTACTTTCTATTGAATAAAGGAATTCACTCGCCTATCTTACACATCTACTGCTATGTTGTTTTGTTTAAAAGAAAACGGCTGTGGGGGGAAAGAAGATGGAACAAGAAAGAGGCAGAGGACCACCCGCACAGGGCAAACAGCACGTGGCAACATCCCTAGCAGGGCCCTTCCACAGAACAGAAGGAGCTCTACAAATTCCAGATAATCTCCAAAAAGAAAAATAACTCTAGTTCCCTTAGTCCTAGACTTTTCCGCAGGCCTCTATGAAGATGATATCACTGCTAAATAACAGTATTTACCTCATTAAAATGTATCTGTAATTATTTTTTAGTCTGCGATAAGCTGCCTATTTTTGCAAAATGGATCTGGAGTTGACAGATCTCTACTATTCTATCCCATGACCTGACTAACACAAATACATCCCATTTAATTTTTAGTCCTCTTTCTGACCCACCCACCATAAGATAAGGGGTATAACAGAACGAGAGACAGAAACTAGAGACAGCAGAAGTCTGGTCAAAGTCAACATCTCTAGTTTCTGAGAAATCTAGCACAGTACACATGACTGATCTTCTTAACTGAGAGAAACAAAAATAAAAATAGAAGATTTGGGTCTTCTTTCCTTTCCTTTTTCTCCCTCCCTTCCTCTGTTCCTTCCTTTCTTTATTAAATATGTATTAATCCCCTACTAAGTGTCCCACACCCTGATTAGTAATGGATATAGTTTACCAGTACCTCTCTGGAGAGAAACAGAAAAGCTCCTGTTAGTAACTCTCTATTGTCTTAATGACAAGCCTCAATAAACATCTAGTGCTCATGCATTCTATTCACTTGAACGTGTTGTTGCTGTTCCTACTGACTCAAGACAGAAACAGAAGAAGATGGGAAAACAAGATCCCAGGATGGTTTGGGCATAAACCCATCACTGCCAATTATCAAACAAAGCAATCTGCCTCATTATGCTGAAAGCAACCTTTTCCTTGAGAACCTCAATCACTTGAACCCAAGGAAGGAAACACAAAATGCAATACAATAAAGACTACCACTGCAGGAATACAGCTAGCATCAGTGTGTAATCAAAATCAAGCTGACAAAAGATGCTGCCATGCCTCAGTGTATACTCCCCATAGTTTTTCACCAGAACTACTGCATTACAGCTACTTGATATTCCTTTTGCATAATGAACAGCAAAGTCAAAGAAGCAATCAGAAAAGTGTGACTTGCACAGACCTAAGGCATTGGTTAGCTGATCACGCTGCTCCTAGAAATAAAATGAGAGGAAGCCTACCAGTAAATTTTTACTACATCTGCATAAGCAGAAAAGTTCTAGGTTAAATGAACAAAATGGTGTCATGGGCCCTCAGTCAATTCCCAAACTTGAGCCTTATTACAGACTCAGAACCCCTTACATGAAGGGGAGGACGGGTCCCCTTCAGGTAGAACCCTGATACACTGCCAAAAAGGTATACTCTTAATCTTTCTCCCATCCTTCCCCAACAGGACCTAAGGTAACTGGGCATTGTGCAAAAGGAAAATCATCAGACCTCTCAGGAACTACTGGACACTGGCTCTGAACTGACACTGAATCCAGGAGACCCAAAACATCATGGTGGCCTACCAGTCAAAGTAGGGAGCTATGGAGGTCAGCTGGTCAATGGAGCTTCGGCTCAGGTTCTCCTCACTCACAGGGGGCCCAGTGGGTCCCAAACCCATCCTGTGCTTATTTCCCCAGTTCCAGAATGCATGACTAGAACACACATGATCAGCACCTAGCAGAATCCCCACACTGGCTCCCTGACCTGTGGAGTCAAGGCGATTATGGCAGGAAAGGCCGACTGGAAGCCACTAGAACTGCCACTACCTAGGAAAATAGTAAACCAAAAGGAATAAATACCACAACCCAGAAAGCACTGCAGAGTCAATACCACCAATAAGGACTGGAGAGATAATCCAGTTCGACTAAGCTATCTGGCCTGTGCAGAAGACAGACAGATCTTGGAGAACAGCAGTGGGTTATCAGAAGCTTAAGCAGCTGGGGAGTGTAACTGCTGCTGTAGCTACTGTGGTTCTATTGCTTGAGCAAATTCACGTAAATCCTGGCGCCCAGTACGCAGCTGCGAACTGGCAGAACTGGCAGATACGGTTCTCTCCACCCTGGCCAATAAGGGCCACCAGAAGCAGCTTGCTTTCAGCTGGCAAGGCCAGCAATATACCTTCACGGTCCCCTCTCAGGGGTACAGCAACTCTCCAGCCCTACCTCGCAATTTAGTTTGTGGGGATCTTGATCAACTTTTCCTTCCACAAGATATCGCTTTGGCCCATTCCACTGATGACATTAGTCTGACTGAACCTAGTGTGCAAGAAGTAGCAATACTGTAGCCTAATTGGTAAGACAGTTGCATGTCAGAGGTGGAAAGCAAATCTGAGAAAAAAATCAGAAGTCTTCCACCTCAGTGAAATTTCTAGGGGCCGGTAGCGTGGACATACCTATCCCTTCAAAAGTGAAGGATAAGTTGTTATATCAGGCCCTGCTGGTCCAGGAATCATGAAGTAGAAGTGAAAGTGGCACCACTATTTCTCCTAGTGACCCTCTAGCAAAATTTTTGCTTCCTGTTCCTACCACCTTGTGCTCCTGCTAGCCTAGAGGTCTTAGTTCCAAGAGAAATGCTTCCATCAGGAGACACAACAATAATTCTACTGAGCTAGAAGTTATGACTTACACCCAGCCATTTTACACTTCTCCTGCCTCTGAATGAACAAGCAAAGAAGGGAGTTACCGTGATGGATGCAGTGACTGAACTTGACTACCAACGGGGAAACTGGACCGCTACTCCACTGTGCCAGAGTAGCGCTGGACTGCTACTGCACGATGGAGGTAAGGAAGAATATGTGTGGAATATAGGAGATCCCGTAGGGTGACTCTTGGTATTACTATGCCCTGTGATTAAGGCCAATGGAAAACTACAGCAACCCAATCCAGGCTGGACAGCCCAGAGCCTTCAAGAATGAAGGTTTGGGTCACTCTACACGTTAAAAACCAGGAACAACTGAAGTGCCTGCTGAAGACAAAGGATATATGGAATGGATAATGAAGAAAGTTGTTAAAACTACCAGCTATGACCACATGACCGGTTACAGAAACTAGGACTTTAATTGTCATGAATATTTCCTCCTTTTTGTTATAAATGTATTTGTAATTATATGTAGATCAGAGGTTCCCACAACCCCCTTCCTGGGTTCAATTAATTTGCTAGAGCAGCTCACAGAACTCAAAGAAACATTTTTACTTACTAGATTACTGATTTTTGTAAAAGGATATAACTCAGGAACAGCCAGATGGAAGAGATGCACTGGGGAAGGTATGAGGAAAGGGGCCTGAAACTTCCATACCCTCTCCAAGTACAACACTTTCCCAGAATATCCACTTGTTCACCAAGCCGGAAGCTCTCAGAAACCTATCCTTTTGGGTGGCTATAGAGGCATCACTGCATAGGTATGGTTGATTAAACCATAGGCAATTAGTGATTAACTCAATCTCTAGCCCCCACTCCCCTCCCTGGAGGTGGGGGAACTGAAAGTTCCAACCCTCTAATCACAACGGTTGGTTCCCTGGGCAACCAGCCCCCACCCTTGGGTTACCTAGGAGCTTTCCAAACGTCACTTTACTAACATAACAAAAGACACATTTGTAGCTCTCATCACTTAGGAAATTCCAAGGGTTTTAGAAGCTTGATGCCAAGAACTGGAAGAAGATCAAATATATTTCTCTATTTATAAATCACAGTATCACAACAATCCGCCATGCTTTAACTAAAATCATAACAATTCATCCATATTAAAAGAATGAAGAATGGAGAAAGACCATGAATATGATGGGAGTTGACAAGGGTTGAAAGAAGGAAAGAACTGTAAATTCTCATCTTCCATAGTGAGAAATTAATGGTTAATACCTAGAATGGAAAAATCAAAAAATGGCATTTCCAAGAGATTATCTAAAGACCTGAAGCAAGTAACAGAATAATCAGCTAGAAAAAGTGAAAAGTGGTTGCCCCAATGAATGGGGATATTAGGTGGAAGCACACTTTTTCATAAAACCTTATTAAAAAAAATCTGGCTCTTTATATGTATGTATAACTTTGATAAAAATGAAAACTTTAAATAGAGAAAACAGGAAAAACTTTTAAACATCCTAAATATCCATCAGTATGAGAATGGATTCTATTTACATAATGAAATACTCTAATATACTAAGATCTAAATGTATCATACTATATTGATATTGTAATCAAATGTGTCAAAAACATTTTGACTGAGCAATGAAAATAGCAGATCCATATGTATATACCCATACTATTTATATGAAATTATTAAAACTAGAACATGATACTAAGTAAATACATATTTATTTATTTTGTTTATATATATAGAATAGAAAGGTGATAAAAAGAGAGGGAGTAAAAGCAAAAGTCATCAACTGAATTTGCACATATCAAATTCATGAACAGGACTGCTCATGGAGAAGGAAGGAGGGAGATATAACAAGAGAGAGAAAACAGGAGAATTTAAATTTTATCAATAATGTTTTCTTTCCATTTTTAACAAAAATTAAAGCACAAAATCAAATCAAATCCAAGGAATGAATTATAATTAAAATGTCTTACTTGAGCCAAAGATGACTTGACACTGAGCATCATAATACTGGCACATGCCATTGTAACAATAGGCTTTGTTATTCTGGCAAGGATATCCATTCTGAATAAAAACATCTGGCTGACAGAACTGAGAAGAACCATTGCAATATTCTGGAACATCACATTCATTGGTTTTTCCTCGGCATAAAGTACCTCCTGGAAGGAACTACAGTAATAAAATTCAAATTAAACAGGAATATCAGGACAATCTCCACAAATTAATCAAATTTGAAGCCACAGTATTTATATCTATAAAAAGTTCTAACAACAACAAAAGATTAGATAACCAATAGAAATATGAACAAAGTCTGATAACAGGCAACTAATAAAAGTCATGAAATACAAAAAATGAAAAAAATATAACCTCATTGATAACCAAAAGAAATGCAAATTAAAACTTTAAAAGCACCTTACACCTGGGGCGCCTGGGTGGCTCAGTCAGTTAAGCGTCTGCCTTCGGCTCAGGTCATGATCCCAGGGTCCTGGGATCAAGTTCCCCATCGGGGTCCCTGCTCAGGGGGGAGTCAGCTTCTCCCTCTCCCTCTGCCCCTCTCCCCCACACCTGCTCATGCTCGCTCTCTCTCTC
The DNA here is from genome assembly GCF_004348235.1 of Phoca vitulina. Classification (NCBI taxonomy): domain Eukaryota; kingdom Metazoa; phylum Chordata; class Mammalia; order Carnivora; family Phocidae; genus Phoca; species Phoca vitulina. The sequence goes on from NW_022589718.1 coordinate 5,538,711, forward strand.
TCTCTAATAAATAAATAAAATCTTAGAAAATAAAAAAAAAGCACTTTACGCCTATCAGACTAACTAGGATTATAACACTTGCTATCAACCAATGTTGGCACAGCAAGCATTTGATTACACTGCTGGTAGAAGTACAGACCGGCACATTTGTGGAAGGTATGTAAAATGTGTGTCAAAATTTTTAACATGCATACTCTGTCCCAACAATTCCACTTACAAACAAAAATTAGAAGTAACCTAAATGGCCATCATTAGTTGACTCAATAAAGAAATTATGGTATAGCCACACAAAACAGCACTAACTGTTTAACCATGTAGAACTATATGAATAAAGTCTGTGGTATCTTATTGAAAAAAGCAGGTAGTAAAAATAAGTGTATCTGTGTTCACACACTTTTTTTTTTTAAGATTTTATTTATTTATTTGACAGAGAGAGACACAGAGAGAGAGGGAACACAAGCAGGGAGAGTGGCAGAGGGAGAAGCAGGCTTCCTGTGGAGCAGGGAGCCCGATGGAGGCTCGATACCAGGACCCTGGGATCATGACCTGAGCCGAAGGCAGACGCTTAACGACTGAGCCACCCAGGCGCCCCTGTGTTCACACACTTATACACCACACATATACACATGCATTCACATTTGTATAGGAAAGAGTACGTAAAGTTAAATTATCAACAATGGCTACCTAAGGAGGGTAAAATGATAGGGCGTCTTTCACTGTGTACTGTCTATACTTTGGTATTGTTAAATTATGTATAAAAAACACAGGTTACTTTTTTTTTTTAAGTAGACTCCATGCCCAGCGTGGAGCCCAATACAGGGCTTGAACTCATGACCCTAAGATCAAGACCTGAGCTGAGATCAAGAGTCAGACACCCAACTGACTAAGCGACCCAGGTGCCCCAGATAACTCTTAAAATCAGAAAAAAAAAAATGTTTCTCCTTAGAAAAACAGTCTCACAAGACCACTTGTTATAAAAGAATGTAATTCAAAATTGCAAACAAGTGGCATAAAATTTTTCATAAAATCATGTAAGAAAAATAGTGCTCTCTTACAGATAAAAGAACACAAATTTTAATATATGCATGTTTTTCCTTTTTCTACTTTTTTCCAAATACGGAGGAATTCCTTACTGTAGAGAACAAAATGGAGTCTCTCACGTCAAGCAGGAGCCCGTGTCAAGCAATGACGCGAGCAGTTCAGGTCCGGCAGCGAGGAGGTATCGCCCGGACCCACGTCAGCCGACACCCCACAACTGATCACGAAGAACCAGAGGAGGTCTGCAGAGACCCAAAACTGATTAAATCCCTTTATAAAGGGAAGGATTTTGGCAGCAAACTGTCAGACTCTTCAGACCTGACCCTTCTGACCACTCAAAAAAGGCAACTGCCACAGAAGGCTCTGCCCCATTGATCTCCGGGATCTCCGAACAGAACCGAGAGCCTTCACCGCTAGAACATCAGAAGCCGAGTGCGGAGAGCTGACCCGGACCAGACTGAGGCCTCAGCTCAGCCACACGCCCACAGACTGACTTTGAGTCTGGTTTGTTCACTTCCTGTACCTTCTGTTATCTTGTTCGTTGTGTGGCTTGTCTTCTCTCCTGCTCTGGGTGCTGTGTAAGAAGCCAAGTTTAATCACATGGTGAACTGAGTCTGGAATCCTGAACCTGCTTTCTAATTGTGATTTAACTTTGCTTTAGGATTGCATAAAGCTGACACTGTGGAAAGACACAACTCGTGTAGTCGGCAGGATCCATGTCATTGACTCATCGTGTGTTAGAAAATTTAAGAGAATCAGAAAAGACTCCTAAAGTCTTGCTTGAATTGACTATAGCCAAACTTAAAAATAATAAATTGGGGAATAAATTTATGTGAATATAGACTTTCCAGGCATCTCATTGAGAGTGAAATCCTAAGGTATCACAGGCAGGTGAAAGCGAAACTGGCTCTATGCAGGGAGCAGTCAGCAACGGAAGCTGGTCCAGGGCTTACCCCTTTGCATGCTGGGCATGCGGTGGAACTAGCCAAAGCTGAGACCAAGGGAGACTGCCTCAGAAAGGCACTTGGAGGGCTAAGAAAAATTAAACTATTTGGAGACATTGCAAAGATACATGCCACTACTGGCCAAATTAATCTGTAACTTGGCAGAAAGACGTGAACAAAAATTGTGGAAAAATCTGTATAAATATCCTACGGTATAAGTGGGAAATAGAACTCTCCATAGTTAAGAAATTATATATAGCAACTGCTAGGTTACAAAAAATGAAGAAAGATGTGTGCACTAGGTAAATGCCTAAAACGGATGGTGAAAAGGGCCAAGAGGCCCGACACCATACTTTGTGTAGAAGACCCATGGTACCCCACGGAGTTAGAAGTTAGAAAGAAGCTCACAACCAGGACCCTGGGAGATATAATCATGGATCTGAAGGATTCTAAAAATGTAAAGCCCTTAGTGTCCTGGGTGCCCACTGAAGGGTTTCCCATCTTATCTATGAAAACCATCTTGCAGTTAGACCAGGACAAAGGGGCAAAGAGCTAGCTAATAAAGTAATAAGGAAGGCCAAATTAATGCATAATTTAAATTTAAAGAACGATAAACCCTTGGGACCCCAGAACCCCCATCCTGAGGATCCAGGAGACTATGATAACCCCTGGGGGGGGGGGGTGGATTATCACAGCAGACCTATAATTACCAGGAAGAAAGTATTAGATTACAGTAATGGATAAGGAAAAACTGTGGAAGCAGCAGAGGACAGAGAATACACTTGTGCTGAACTTCAGAAGATTAGAACAGATTTTTGTCAAAAACATGTATCTGATGTAGACTGGTTGCTTCATGTATGGGATAATGGGGCAAATACAATAGCATTATCAGGCAAAGAGATGCATCAGGTATCTTCTTTAGCTGAAAACCCCTCTTTAAACCAAGGAAATGAAGGCGAAATAAGCCACCAAAATTCTATCCCTTTGGGACTGGATTGCTTTGGCATGGAGAAGGGTAAACTCTTATCTAGATCCCACTAAATCTGGAGATAAATGAAATTGGACTGACTTAGAGCAGGCTCAATTATATTGCCAGAAATTGGCTATTCTGGCAATGATATATGACACTCAGGGAAGATTCACCACACCCTTTGAGGTGCCTGCCACTAATGAGATTAAAAGAGCACCGCTGTTGGGAGCCCCAGAAAACTTAAAGATTTCATTTATGAATGCACTGGCAGGATGCCATACCATGCAAGATGTAATAAATACATTCAGATTATCAGCTGAATTATCAGGCACACATAAGATCACATTTATAGTTCAGGAAACACAGCAATCACATGCTGAGGACATATCTAAGCCCTCAAGGGCACCTGTATGCCCTACTCACACAAACGAACATACATGCAATCATCTGCTGAGAGAAACAGACCACACCAGAAGGTTTACATTTAATACCACTGTGCAGGTATCTGGAAACAAAACAAACAGACCATTTGACAAATATAGGACACAGAATTATCAAAAAAGAGGGAATAGAGAATATAATCAAGGATATTCAGAAAGAAATCAAAGAAAACATCAACAAGAAGTCACATGGAACAGAAATCAGTATAGAAACAGAGAGCAAAGAAATGAGGAAAATAATAGAAATGGATACAAAAAATCAAGACAGAAGAGTAGAAAAAATAAACGTTTCATCCAAACCATTAAGAGAGGAGCAAGAATACCGGCAAAGGGAACAAGGAAGATTTTCTTTTTTTTAATTTAGTTTTTTAATTTTTTTTTTTACTTTTTTATTGTTATGTTAATCACCATACATTACATCATCAGTTTTTGATGTAGTGTTCCATGATTCATTGTTTGTGTGTAACACCCAGTGCCCCATGCAGAATGTGCCCTCTTTAATACCCATCACCAGGCTAACCCATCCTCCCACCCCCCTCCCCTCTAGAACCCTCAGTTTGTTTTTCAGAGTCCATTGTCTCTCATGGTTCGTCTCCCCCTCCGATTTCCCCCCCTTCATTCTTCCCCTCCTGCTATCTTCTTTTTTTTTTTTTAACATATACTGCATTATTTGTTTCAGAGGTACAGATCTGTGATTCTACAGTCTTGCACAATTCACAGCGCTCACCATAGCACATACCCTCCCCAATGTCTATCACCCAGCCACCCCATCCCTCCCACCCCACCCCCCACCCCACCCCACAACCCTCAGTTTGTTTCCTGAGATTAAGAATTCCTCATATCAGTGAGGTCATATGATACATGTCTTTCTCTGATTGACTTATTTCGCTCAGCATAACACCCTCCAGTTCCAACCACGTTGTTGCAAATGGCAAGATCTCATTCCTTTTGATGGTTGCATAATATTCCATTGTATATATATACCACTTCTTCTTTATCCATTCATCTGTCGATGGACATCTTGGCTCTTTCCATAGTTTGGCTATTGTGGACATTGCTGCTATAAACATCAGGGTGCACGTACCCTTTCGGATCCCTACATTTGTATCTTTGAGGTAAATACCCAGTAGTGCAATTGCTGGATTGTATGGTAGCTCTATTTTCAACTTTTTGAGGAACCTCCATACTGTTTTCCAGAGTGGTTGCACCAGCTTGCATTCCCACCAACAGTGTAGGAGGGTTCCCCTTTCTCCGCATCCCCGCCAGCATCTGTCATTTCCTGACTTGTTAATTTTAGCCATTCTGACTGGTGTGAGGTGGTATCTCATTGAGGTTTTGATTTGGATTTCCCTGATGCCGAGCGATGTTGAGCACTTTTTCATGTGTCTGTTGGCCATTTGGATGTCTTCTTTGGAAAAATGTCTGTTCATGTCTTCTGCCCATTTCTTGATTGGATTCTTTGTTCTTTGCGTGTTGAGTTTGATAAGTTCTTTATAGATTTTGGATACTAGCCCTTTATCTGATATGTCATTTGCAAATATCTTCTCCCATTCTGTCGGTTGTCTTTTGGTTTTGATGACTGCTTCTTTTGCTGTGCAAAAGCTTTTTATCTTGATGAAGTCCCAATAGTTCATTTTTGCCCTTTCTTCCCTTGCCTTTGGCAATGTTTCTGGGAAGAAGTTGCTGTGGCTGAGGTCGAAGAGGTTGCTGCCTGTGTTCTCCTTTAGGATTTTGATGGACTCCTGTCTCACACTGAGGTCTTTCAGCCATTCGGAGTCTATTTTTGTGGATGGTGTAAGGAAATGGTCTAGTTTCATTCTTTTGCATGTGGCTGTTCAATTTTCCCAACACCATTTGTTGAAGAGACTGTCTTTTTTCCATTGGACATTCTTTCCTGCTTTGTCAAAGATTAGTTGACCATAGAGTTGAGGGTCCATTTCTGGGCTCTCTATTCTGTTCCATTGATCTCTGTGTCTGTTTTTGTGCCTGTACCATACTGTCTTGATGATGACAGCTTTGTAATAGAGCTGGAAGTCCGGAATTGTGATGCCGCCAGCTTTGCTTTTCTTTTTCAACATTCCTCTGGCTATTCGGGGTCTTTTCTGGTTCCATACAAATTTTAGGATTATTTGTTCCACTGCTTTGAAAAAAGTGGATGGTATTTTGATGGGGATTGCATTGAATGTGTAGATTGCTCTAGGTAGCATTGACATCTTCACAATATTTGTTCTTCCAATCCATGAGCATGGAACATTTTTCCATTTCTTTGTGTCTTCCTCAATTTCTTTCATGAGTATTTTATAGTTTTCTGAGTACAGATCCTTTGCCTCTTTGGTGAGATTTATTCCTAGGTATCATATGGTTTTGGGTGCAATTGTAAATGGGATCGACTCCTTAATTTCTCTTTCTTCTGTCTTGTTGTTGGTGTATAGGAATGCCACTGATTTCTGTGCATTGATTTTACATCCTGCCACTTTACTGAATTCCTGTATGAGTTCTAGCAGTTTTGGGGTGGAGTCTTTTGGGTTTTCCACATAAAGTATCATATCATCTAAAAACAGTGAAAATTTGACTTCTTCTTTGCCGATTTGGATGCCTTTGATTTCTTTTTGTTGTCTGATTGCTGTGGCTAGGACTTCTAATACTATTTGAATAGCAGTGGTGATAGTGGACATCCCTGCTGCGGAGTACAAGGAAGATTTACTAAAACGTTCTTTACAAAAAACTAGAAGACTCCGGGATGGACCGGCAGGCCACCAAATCCAGGGATAATAGGCCATATATGCAATTAGCATTAAAGATAGGAAAGGAAATAATAACACATCTTTAGTAGATACAGGATCCCAAATATCATTATTAAAGAGAGAAAGACCTAATAAAGGAAAAACTATAAACATTGAAGGACTAGGAAAACCCATAGAAACAGAAGTGTTAATGTATGAAGAGAACCTATAAGACATACTTTTGTGAGTGCCCTGCAGCTAGGAAATATTATAGGAATGGATTTAATTCTAAAATTATATGAGGAATGGATGCCATTAAAAAGAAATAAAAATAAGAATATATGCTTAGCGCAAGTAAAGATAGATCCAATAGAACTCCCAAGACCCCATAGGGAATCATTTACTAAACGATACCCATTAAAAGGGGGACATAAGGAAATAAGAGAAAAAATAATGGAATTATTAAAAGAGGGTATAATTATTCCAGGAATGTCATCCAGTTTTAATAGTCCCATATGGCCAGTGTTAAAACCTAGTGGACAATATAGGCTAACAGTAGATTATAGAAATCTAAATAAAGTATCACCAAAATCAATGGGAGCATTATCTGACACATAAGAAGTAATAAATAAGATAACTAGTTATCATGGAAAATATTAGGTGATATAGATATGTCAGACACGTTTTTTGCAATACCTATTACAGGAAAAAGCCAGGAATATACCACATTCTCATGGGAAGGCAAACAATATCAATTTGTAAGGCTGCCCCAAAGATATTTGAATAGCCCAGTAATAGCACATACTATCCTGTCCACTCCTATAGATCAATCATTGTACAAATCTCTAGTAGTAATATCCTATACTGATGACATAATAACAACAAAAAAAGATAAGGAGCAATTAAGACAAGAAAAGGAAAAGTTAATACAGCATTTAAGGGAACAGAGATGGACTATTAACGATGAAAAAATATCAGGCCCAGACACTCATTGCAAATTTCTAGGAATTCAATGGTCTTCTGAAGGAAGGAAGGTACCAGATAAGGTAATAGATAAAATACAAGCAATAGGACACCTAAAGATAAAAGAGAGGCACAGAGACTTATAGGCTTATTTGGATATTGGAGACAGCATCTACCATACTTAAATATAATCTTAAAACCTACTTACAAAATAACTAGAAAGGCACAAGATTTTGAGTGGACAGAACAACAACAACAACAGGCTTTAGATACATTAAGGGATTTTATTAAGACAATTCAAACAATACATTATCCAGCAGCAGGAGAACCATTAAGAATAGAAATATTGATGAGTGGAGAATATGGTCCCTATGGACAAAGAAGGAACATAAACCTAATTTTCTACCAATAGGATTTTGGACTACAAAGTTCCCATATTCAGAACATAAATATTCAATATTTGAAAAACATATATGGTTGCTATATGAAGCTTTAAAAAATATAGAACCCCTATCAGGAAATCAAAAAATAACAGTGCCGAGTCATATACCTTTGCTCCACTGGATAAAACTGAGCCCAGAAGAATGGACAGGTATCCAAATTGATTTGAAATTGCTAACTTGGAAATGGTATATCCGAGGAAGAGACATGTCCTTCCAGGGACAACCAGAACTTCACACCGAGGAGATATGTAAGACGGAAATAGTCTTGCCAGAATTTATTCCAAGGGAAAGGCAAATTCATACTCAAAACTTAGGGAAATGCATCCCATCCTGGTCTAAAGGTCTATCAAATGCCTGGTTTACAGATGGATCACCCCCTGTAGTCTCTGGAAGAATAGAACGGACAGCCGCAGCACTGAGACCCCGGGACAATCTGATCCTCAGAGAAAAAGGTAAAACTCAATCTGCAGAACATGTAGAATTAATTGCAGTAGTATTGGCTATAAGAAAATCATTAGAGGAGAATCAAAGCACCATATATATTTTTACTGACTCATGGGAAGTAGCCCTGTGGTCAGGAAAATGGGAAAGAAATGATCTTAAAATAAATGGCAAAGACGTATGGTCAAGAGAATATTGGGAAGAATTATATATAGCTTCAGAGAAAATTAAAATATGTTACACATGTGTCAGCACACAAAAAAGACAACACAGAGGTATCAAAATATAATAATGAGGTTGATGCATTGACAAGAGACACTGAGGCAATAGAAACAAAGGAAGGATTAAAATTAAAATTAAAAAGAGATAAGGAAGGATGGAGACACACATTGCCACCAGTAATATTACAAAGAGATAGGGATGGAAAATGGGAGGTACCTAAAGTAACACCAGTTGAAATTTAAAAGAAAGGAAACCAATATCACACAGATAAGGAAATAAGAGAAATACTAATAACTCCACATACAATTATGGAAATACATACAAAGCACAAACAGGAACACTTGCCTTATATAAATGGTTCACTGAAAGAAATCTTAAAGTTACTTGGCAGGAGAAAAAAAGAGCATTACAAGGATGCATCACATGTAAACAGATGATACGTAAATACAGGTACACTGCATCAACAGATACATACATACAGGCCTACCACATTTAATTTTACAATACAAACAGACTTTCTAGGACGTTTAAATCACAGCTATCCACAGATACATGCCTCTACCCTGGTAGACATATATACAGATTTAGGGATAAGCTCTGGCTGCCTCTAGCCCTTCAGCTCATGCAACAATAAGGGCTCTATAGTCATGGGCAGCTCACTTTGGAGCACCAGTAATAGTAGAAAGTGATCAGGGAACTCACTTTACAGCCACCTCAGTTAAAAAGCTCTGTGATCTATGGGACTTACAATGGAATTACCATCTAGCCTACAATCCTACAGCTGCTGGATATACAAAGAGATTTAATTGATTATTAAAAAGAGAATTACGAGGGGCGCCTTGGTGCCTCAATCATTAAGCGTCTGCCTTCGGCTCAGGTCATGATCCCAGGGTCCTGGGATCAAGACCCGCATCGGGCTCCCTGCTCAGCAGGAAGCCTGCTTCTCCCTCTCCCATTCCCCCTGCTTGTGTTCCTGCTCTCGCTATCTGTCTGTCAAATAAATAAATAAAAAATCTTTAAAAAAAAAAAAAAGAGAGAGAATTACGATTGATAGGAGAAACAAGGAAGTTTTTAACAAGCCCTGGATATAGCTTGCTTTTTGCTAAATCAAAGAGACAGGTTACAAAAAGATGGTCCTCATAAGATGTCAAACACCCCTGCCCCAGATACAGAAAAAAGGGAGGTAACAATAGACACAAAGCAGCAACAAAACTGAGGGACAATTCCACCTCATTACAGGACATTGTTGCTCACGGGCACGGAAACATTTCTCAGACTACAGGGGCTAAAGGACAGTTGCAACTTAAGAAAATCCAGGACTTTTTTCCTATGGACATACCTTAAAAATCACTGAAGAAAAATTACATACTAGAAGGGCTTTCTATTACAGATTAGAAAAAAAAACTGATATATATTTTTATGCCCCTGCTTACTTTGTACTTGTCATTATAAGACAAGTCTAATACATGCACACTTACATTATCAATCAGGACACAAAAATGCAGTGTTGATCTCGTTTCCAATGATCTCGTTGCCAATAACGCTGCTGGGCAAATATTACTTATAATTATTAATATTCTCCTGATTCTTTGTCTTGCTGAACTAACCAGATACTTCACCTATTGCCACAACGGAAACTGCCACATTGGTAATAGGACCCAACCACGGTGCAGAAAATTAGCTAATTATACCATCTGCTTAATTAAGACAGCACTAAAAGAATAAGGTTTTTTACATTAGGAGAGAGAGAGAGAGAGACGCAACAATCACCAGACTCAACCATACCAGACCTTCCAGAATCTCCTGACAATGATCTAGATTTGACACTTATAACTTGGGAGGACAATCCAGGTATGCAACAATACTTCTCATTAATCTAACCATCAGACGCACAATGGGTAGAACATACATGGTCAGTACAGCACCCTATCTGTGAGAATATAACTAATTCATCTATACCAATTTATATAGCTAACAACCACCCATGCATTACCTGACCTGCCACCCATTGACAAAATTAGACTTAGAAAACCTTTACAATTCCTGGTAGGACTAGGCATCATCTCTAACTTAATTATCTCTGCAATTCAGGAAGCAGAAATCCAAACTATTAAGCAAGAATTATTTGCGTTTAAAAAACATGTGAACCCCTTAAATAACGCAGTAGAAAACTTAGGTTCCAAAATTTCCTCAGCATTTAAAGAATTACATTCTATTGTCCATAGATCATGCATACCAACTGGAATTTAATTATAATATCAACAATAAGGTTCAGGCCCGGCAAAAAAATTTACTTAATCTGAGAAATTTTTATTTGAATGAACAATTAAAAAATAATTGCTACAGAATCAATAACCTTCTTGAGAGAGCATGGAATGATATTAGAAACATTACAGCAACAGGAAAAATGTATTCTTCTGACTGGAATGAATCTCTTTTACAATTATATACCTTGAGACCTTCAGGTTGTGACAATAGAGGGCAATGTAAACTTTCATTGTTAAGAGTATTAGGAGGTCAAAGATACAAATGTATCCGAAGGGGTACGTGCACCCCAATATTTACATCAGTGATGTCCACAATAGCCAAACTATGGGAAGAGCCAAGAGGTCCATCAACAGATGAATGAATAAAGAAGATGTGGTATATATACAATGGAATATTATGCAGCCATCAAAAAAATGATATCTTGCCATTTGCAACAACGTGGATAGAACTAAAGGGTATTACGCTAAGCGAAATAAGTCAATCAGAGAAAGACAAGTATCATATGATCTCAATGATATGAGGAATTCTTAATCTCAGGGAACAAACTGAGGGTTGCTGGAGTGGTGGGGGGTGGGAGGGATGGGGTGTCTGGGTGATAGACATTGGGGAGGGTATGTGCTATGGTGAGCGCTGTGAATTGTGTAAGACTGATGAATCACAGAGCTGTACCTCTGAAACAAATAATACATTATAGTTTAAAAAAAAAAAAGAAGATAGCAGGAAGGGGAAAATGAAGGGCGGGAAATCGGAGCGGGAGACGAACCATGAGAGACTATGGACTCTGAGAAACAAACTGAGGGTTCTGGGGGGGGGGGGGAGGGGGGGATGGGTTAGCCTGGTGATGGGTATTAAGGAGGGCACTTTCTGCATGGAGGACTGGGTGTTATACACAAACAATGAATCATGGAACACTGTTCTAGAGGGGAGGGGGGTGGGGGGATGGGTTAGCCTGGTGATGGGTATTAAAGAGGGCACGTTCTGCATGGAGGACTGGGTGTTATATGCAAACAATGAAGCATGGAACACTACATCTAAAACTAATGATGTAATGTATGGTGACTAACATAACATAATAAAATAAAACTTTTAAAAAAAAGAGTATTAGGAGGTCAAAGCCTACTAGTATATGACTCACATGCTGTGCCACAACAAATACATGGTAATACTGCACTCTGGCAACACATACACCCCTGTGGATGGATGGATATTATTACCCAAAGAAATGGTATTTCAATGATCTCATAACATGTACTATACCTGGCATGAATTGGAAATCAATGCTAATCTTTTTCCTTTAACAAGAACATCCACTGAAAAGTTATTTTTGAATATGGGACACTTTAACTGGATAATTTGTGCTAATGATTATTCAGAGGTTAAATTCTTCAATCATACTAAAATGAAGGATACTACTATCACCATAAACAATGAATGTATTAAAATATTGTATGCTATTAATGTAACATGTAATAATGTTGCCAAAATGGGTACCTACATCTCAGAATATTCATACAAAGATCTTCCAACATCTTACCATATAAAATAACAGAAATACCTTGGGTTAAAACTGACAAAATTGATAAACTTTTGGATGAAAACATGGAAGGACTCAAAGCAGCCCATAAAACCTTAACCAACAAGCTAACCCACTTTAAAAATGCTATGCAGGCCATTCATGCAGCTTCAGCCGTCACTAATACTAACTTAGCTGCATTACACAAAGACATAGAAAACTTACATAATAAATGTTCCTTTCTAGAATTGTTAGCAAAACCCTTCAAACAGGTGGTTTGTTTTGGCTTCTGGTCTGACTATAACCCTTTAAAATACCTAAAGATGGGATGGAATTATCTCTACACATGTTTGGGAATCCATTAAGGAAGTCCTTTTAGTTATCATTTTTGCTATATATCTTATTAAATATGCTATTAGAATGTTATGCACTCTTAAACTTAAAAAGAAAAAAATCACAGAAAGACTATGATTAACCATACCCTCGCCATTCTTTTTTGGATACACCAAGAGCCTATGCTGAAGATTCCATATGTATTTTTTTTATTGTCTTCTTTTTGTTTGACTTTATTCAATTAGATGTGACTTTGAGATGGAGTTTTTGTGTTTGCTTGATTCATTTTAATATATCTATCTTGTTCGGATTTGATGTGCTCTTTATCTTATATGGTTTGAATTTAACTGATTTTGTTTGATTTCTATTGAAAACTTGATTAAATAACCTAAAAGTACCTTTTGCTATGTTACCAAACTACTACTGCCATCCTGCTATAAGACATACTTGATTCCTGCATGGCCCTTACAGAATTTGCCATGAGGAATCATGGAGTGGAATGTAGAGAGCAAAATGGAGTCTCTCACGTCAAGCAGGAGACTATGTCATGCAATGACGTGAGCAGTTCAGTTACTGCAGCTAGGAGGTATCACTGGGACCCATGTCAGCCGACACCCTAGAACTGATCACGAAGAACCAGAGGAGGTCTGCAGAGACCCAAAACTGATTAAATCCCTTTAAAAAGGGAAGGATTTTGGCAGCAAACTGTCAAACTCTTCAGACCTGACCCCTCTTTGTCTGACCACTTAAAAAAGGCAATTGCCGCAGAAGGCTCTGCCCCATTGATCTCCGGGATCTCCGAATAGAACCAAGAGTCTTCACCGCTAGAACATCAGAAGCGTTGAGTGCAGAGAGCTGACCCGGACCAGACCGAGGCCTTACCTCAACCACACGCCCACAGACTGACTTCAAATTTGGTTTGTGAATTTCCTGCACCCTTCTGTTACCTTGTTCGTTGTGTGGCTTGTCTTCTCTCCTGCTCTGGGTGCTTTGTAAGATGCCAAGTTTAATCACATGATCAATTGATTGTCACTGAGTTTGGAATCCTGAAACCTGCTTTCTAATTGTGATTTAACTTTGCTTTAGGACTGAAGAAAGCTGACATTGTGGAAAGACACAAATCATGTGTGCGCCTTCATAGTGTGCTCATGACACTTACCCAACAGTCTTTACAACAGTCACCATATGCACATTCGGCAGATGATTTAAGTTTACAAGTACTTCCTTCACAACAAGGGTCAGATTCACACTCCTGTGAAAAGAAAATAACTGTCAATAAGGAAAGGAGTCATTGTCATCAATTTTCATTAATCAAAGTCTTATCTCAGATCTAAAATCTTCTTTCTAACTGGGCTATAGCTGCGCTCGCTTCAGCAGCACATATACTAACTGGGCTATAGCAGTTACTCTCTGGAAAATCACTTACTATCCTTCTGAAGTTATCAGTGACTCTTCATTTACAACCATTTAAAGTTCAACAACTTTCAAAGGACTGAAATCATACAGAGAATGCCTCTTTGTCTGCTGGAACTGCCAGAACAAGATACCATAGACTGGTGGCTTCAACAACAGAAATTTACTATCCATAGCTCTACAGGCTAGCGGTCCAAACAAGGTTCCAGCCAATTCGGTTTTTGGCGAGGACTTTCTTCCTAGCTTGCAGACAGCTGCCTTCTGGCTGTGTGCTCACACGGCCCCTCTTCAGTGTGGATGTTCTGAGAGAGAGAGAGCAAGCAAGCTCTTCGGGGTCTCTTCTCTTAAGAACACTAACCCTGCCAGATCAGGACCCCATCGTGACCTCATTCACCTTAATTACTTACCTAGAGGCCCCATCTGCAGATACAGCTACCCTGGGGGCTAGGGCTTCAACATATAAATTTGGAGGAGGAGGATACATTAAGTTTCTTTAATTATCATGGAGAATTAAGCATCCATCAATGCCTTTCTCTTCATGCTCAAGGTCTGACTTCTCTAATGGGTGTGTCTTCACCTTATGTGGACATTCTTTTTATCTTGCCTGGCTTCTCTCACCTCACTTTAAGCCTCCATGGCTCCCCATCACACCCCCCCACACACAAATCCCACAACCTCCCACCCACAGAGACATCTCCTCTATGTTCCAGCTAATGTGTTCAGGTCTGAATTGTTTGAGAGAGAAGGAGAAGGAGGGGGAAAGAATAAGACAGGGGACAGAAGGAGGAGGGGAAGAGAGGGGGCCAAGGAAATAAGCTTTCTTTCATTTTTGAAGAATATTTGTCCTACTTTGGAATTCTAGGTTGACAGTTTCTTCCATTGAGAACTGTAAATATGCTGTTCTATTGTCTTCTGGCCCTTAGTGTTTCAGGGAAAAAATCAGCTGCCACTCGTATCTCTGTTCCCTGTTTTTTATTGGCTTCTTTCATTATTTTCCCTTTATATCAGCATTTTGACTACAGTATACCTAAGTGAATTTTCTTTGTAATGATTCTGGCGTGGGTTCACTTGGTGTTTTGAAATTGTAAGTCAATGTTTTTCCCTAAATTAGGGGGATTTTCAGCCATTATTTCTTTTATTTTTTCTTTCATTCTTAGTCTCCTGAAATTTCACTAACAGTTACATTAGACTATTTGATATCTCCTACGTGTCCCAGATTCTCTGTTCATTTTTCTTTTATCTTTTCTATTTGTTCTTTAGATTGGATTATTTCTTTTGATCGGCTTCATGTTCATTGACTCTTCTGCCGTATTAGTCTGCTATTAATTCTATCCAGTGAAACTTTCATTTATTGGACTTTTTAGTTCTATAA
Source organism: Phoca vitulina (assembly GCF_004348235.1). Classification (NCBI taxonomy): domain Eukaryota; kingdom Metazoa; phylum Chordata; class Mammalia; order Carnivora; family Phocidae; genus Phoca; species Phoca vitulina. The sequence continues at coordinate 5,553,794 of NW_022589718.1, forward strand.
TTTCTATTTGGTTCTTTATTATAATTTACATTCTTTCTAAAATTTTTTATCTCTTTAATCATGAAGACCATATTTTTCTTTATTTCTTTGATGATAAATAGTGGAATACAATTGATAGCAGCTTTATTTCTAATAGCAAAATGTGAGAAAAAAACCCAAATGTCCTTTAATGGGTGAATGATTAAGCAAACTCTGCATGGTTAAACAATGGTTAAACAAACTCCAGGCAGGACCTCTGGGCTGGTGGAAATACCAGCATAAACATTATTCCAAGTTCTCTGTAGTAAAATCCATCCAATGGAACAATACTCATAAAAAGGAATGAAATATTAATACATACAACAACTTTAGATTGACCTCAAAGGCATTACATTTAGTGAAAAAAGTCAGTCTCAAAGAGTATATGTTTTATGACTCCATTTATATGACATTATTGAAATGGCAACACTACAGATAGAGAACAGCTTAGAGGTAACCAGGGGAAGGGATCAGGGCTGGAGTTGGGGGTGGGTATGAATACAAAGAGGTAGCAGCAGGGAGTTTTTTTGTGTGATGATAGAACAGTTCTCTGTGTTAATTGAGGTGGTGTTTACATAAATCAATAAATGGGATAAAATTACACATACACACGCATACACAAATGTGGTTAAAAACGGTGAAAACTGAATAAAGTCTGTGATCTAGTTAATGCATCAGTGTCAGTGTCCTGGTTTTTATATTGCACGAGAGCTACATAAGATGTCACTTTTGGGAGAAACTGGGTGAAAATACATGGGGCTCTTCGCACTGTTTATGCAACTTCCCATCAGTTTATAATCTTTTCATAATAAAAATGTAAAAATAAATGAACTCTAGGGACACCTGGGTGGTTCAGTCAGTTGAGCGTCTGCCTTCGGCTTAGGTCATGATCCCAGGGTCCTGGGACTGAGCCCTGAATTGGGCTCCCTGCTCACCGGGGAGTCTGCCTCTCCCTCTCTCCCTGCTTGTGCGCCACCCCCCTCTCTGTCTGCATCAAATAAATAAATAAAAATATTTTAAAAATAAATAAATAAATGAACTCTAATTTAAACCTTGTACCATACAAAAGAATTAAGTCAAAATCGATCATAGTCCTAAATGTAAACCCTAAAATTAGAAGGCTTCTAGGAGAAAACCTTTGCAACTTTAGATTAGACAAAGATTCCTGAGATATAACACCAAAAAAGCATAGCCCATAAAAGCATAAATTGGTAAAATGGGCTTTCATCAAAATATAAAGCTTCTAGTCTTCAAAAAACACTGTTAAGGTAATTAAAGATAAGCCAGAGACTGGGAGAAAATATCTGCAAATCTGGATAAAGGACTCATATCCAGAATATATGAAGTACTCCCAAAACTATCTAATTTTCAAAATGGGGAAAAGAGGTGAACAGACACATCATCAAAAAAAGATATACAAATGGCAAATAAGCACACGAAAACATGCTCAACATCACTAGTCACTAAGGAAATGCAAATTAAAACCTCAGTGAGGTACCACTTCACATTCAAGAGAATGGCTAAACTGAACGACTGACTATATGAAGTGTTGCCAAGGATGTAAAAGAACTAGAACTCTCATACGCTGACAGTGGGGATGTAAAATGGTACAAACACTTTGGAAAACAATTTGAAAATGTCTCGAAAAGTTATACACCTAACATATGACCCAGTCATTCCACTCCTAGGTATTTACCCAAGAGAAATGAAAACATAAGTCCATATGAAGACTTGTATGCAAGTCTTCCCATACAGCAGCTTTACATGTTAATAGCCAAAAACTGGAAAGAACCCAAATGTACATGAACAGATGAAAAGATAAACCAACGGTACCATGTCCATACTACTCAATGATAAACAGCAATAAAAAGGAATGAACTACTGACACAGTAGCAACATGGATGAATCTCAAAATAATTATGCAGAGGGAATGAAGCTAGAGAAAAAAAAAAATCATTCCACTTACATGAAATTCTAGGAAATGCACACTAATGTATAATGACAGAAAGGAAATCAGTGATTGCCTGAGGATGGGAGAACAAAAAGGGATGGAAAGGGCGCCTGGGTGACTCAGCTGGTTAGGCGATTGCCTTCGGCTCGGGTCATGATCCTGGGGTCCTGGGATTGAGTCCCATATCGGGCTCCCCCTGCTCAGCGGGAAGCCTGCTTCTCCCTTTCCCTCTGCCTGCCACTCCCCCAGCTTGTACTCTCCCTCTGTCAAATGGATAAATAAAATCTTTTTTAAAAAGTTGGGGGGGTGTGGAAAGAAGGGAGTACCAAGAGTCACAAAGAACTTTTTGGGATAATGACGTGTTTATTATCTTGATCATGAAGATGGTTTCACACAAGTATACATGTGTCAAAAATGTATCAACTTGTATACTTTAAATATATGCAGTTTATTGTTGACCAAGTTTTCACAATTGCACATTTCTTACTCTTTGCTCTGTCCTAACATAGTTATTAGTTTTTTAGTAAAGCTTCTCTCTTTCCTACAGGCCCCTGAGCTCTGCTTGTCCCTACAGAAAAAGTGGAGTGTGCCACCCCCTCCCTCCTATCAGCTATTCGTGGAAATCAGCTGACCACAGCAGAACACTTTCATATCAGACCTCACTGGTCATTTCCCCTTGCTTATCCAGCTTCCTCTTAAAAGATTCTGCTTATCAGCTTGCCCTCACCTTGACCCTTTAAAAGAAAAACCTTTTCTTATTTCATTTTAAGATGCTTTCAGATTTCTGAGATCAGAGCATTCTCCCTATTACAATACAATAGTCTTTATTCTGAATAAAGCCTTTCATTATCTAAGTCCAAATTTGGTTTCTTTAACACTGTATTCAATTATACTTTAATAAAGCTGCCAAATTGTTTTCAAAAACACTATGTAAGACATATGGCTTCATAAAAGATTAAAGAATGAGGAAACAGACTATATACACAGGAATTTTGTTTCTAAGTACAATTTTAAATGGTTTTATAACAACTGATCATTAGTGGATAAAAGTTAATGCCCTAGATTATTTCACGTGGCCCCCCTCAACTAGAGCTAATATAAACATTTTCAATTACAAAAATGCTAAAAGAAATTATGGAGGGGTTATGATGACAGTCTTGAAATAAGAGTACTACAAGCCGAGCCAAAATACAAAATTCATTAAATCTTAAGGAAAAAAACTGATAAATTTTCCTTCATTTAAATTTCAAATCTCAGTATAATAAAATACATCCTATGAAAAGCTAAATGTCAAGAGTGAATCCTAAGGCAAACCAAGAAACAGACTCAAAACTATAGAGAACAAACTGATGGTTATCAGAGGGAAGAGCGTGGGGGGGATGGGTGAAATAGGTGATGGGGATTAAGGAGTGTGCTTGGCATGCTGAGCAGCAGATGATGTATGGAAGTGTTGAATCACTATATGGTACACCTGGAACTAATATTACACTGTATGGTAACTGGAATTTCAATAAAAACTTAAAAAATAAATAAATAAATGAACAGTAAATAAATAAAGGAAATGAAAAGAGAAGAAAAAATGTAAACTAGAAAAAAACTGATAGAACACAAAATGGAAATGAATTAAAAATTATAATTAAAAAGCAAGACTGGGGGAAGAAAAGAGAGAACCTTAATGGAAACTTCGGGTGATGATGACTTGTCAATGTAGTCACCGACTGTAACAAATGTCCCACTGTGCTGCAGGACGTGGACAGTATAGGAGGTTGTGTGTGGGGTGGTATATGGGAACTCTTGGTACTTTCCATTCAATCTTTCTGTGACCCTAAAACTTCTCTAAAACATAAAGTTAACTAATTTTTTAAAAGCTAAATTGTAAGCTACAAAGGAGAAATATTAAAACATATACAAAACAACGGACTTTGCCCACAATACGTGAGCTCCTAAAAATCAATTTAAAAGAATGAATAACCCAACAGAAAAATTGATAAGGGATATAAAATGGTCATTCATACAAAAAAATATGCACATAGTCTATAAGCATATGAAAAGATTAAGAACTGAAACAATATCTTCTTAAGAAAATATTTATTATTCTTTCCTGGAAAGACTATACTGTAGGGGGACACCAAATGCCACAATAAACTATTGGTAGAAGTGCAAATTGACACAGGTTTTTTGTAGGAAATTTCATAGCCTCTAATAAAATTTAAAAACACATACTCTTCAATTCAGTAATTCTACCCTTATGTAATTATCTTAGAGAAATACTTGCATACCTGCCTATATAGACATGGGATGTGCACAAAGAGGTACTGTTTGCAACAGAAAAATACTAATTACAATAAGTAAATGTCCATTAATGAGAGTATGGTTCAAGAAATCATAGTATATCCTTAAATGGGAATACCAGTACATCCTTATATGGGAATACTAATCAGCAGATTAAAAGATCATGTCTACATAGGGTAATGACATGGAAAAATCTCCAAGATATATTAATAGAAAACAAAACAAAACAAAACCTCTACATACAACATATTAAGTCTGATATGCAAAAAAATAAAATAAAATCCTGGGGCGCCTGGGTGGCCCAGATGGCTAAGTGTCTACCTTCAGCTCAGGTCATGATCCCAGGGTCCTGGGATCGAGCCCCACATCAGGCTCCTGGCTCAGCAGGGAGCCTGCTTCTCCCTCTCCCTCTGCCTCTCCCCCTCCTCACGCTCTCTCTCTCTCTCTCTCTCTCTGTATCTCTGTGTCTCAGATGAATAAACAAAATCTTTAAAAAAAATAAAATAAAATAAAATAAAATCCTAAAACAAACCCAACTATTTACAAATGTACATTTTATATATGTGTGTATAAAGGTACAAAGTCTAAAAAGAAACACACTAAACTTATAAAATGATTACCAATGTAGAAGGAAGTTTAAAAATTTATGGAGGAAATAATGGTATGAAAGGGGAACTTTGCTTGTACTTACTATTTGAAACTTTTGTACCAAAAAAAATCTGTGGTATTTGAGACGGAAGTGGTATTCTTTCTTAAAGAGTAATTCTGTAGTGTGAAAGTTCAAAATGCAAATATAGACTATTTCAGCAAGTTTGGTAGTGAAGTGAACAGTTAGGAGAAAGCAAAAGATATATAATATTTAAAGAAGAAAGATCTGAGAATGCCTGGAAAGGAGAAGAGCCTGGTCACCCGAAGAGTATAATGTTAATTTAAACCTTGTTAGGGCCTTACTTTCCTCATTTGAAATGAGAATACGAAAAATATCAACCTCTTAGGGTTATTGTGAGGATTTTACCACGCAAAACATTTAGCAGAAGTCCCTGAAAGTCAGCAACAGTCTAATGAGGGCCCGTCACAAGTACATCATAAAATACATGCTGTCTTTCTAGAGCATGAAGTCATCTGGCAAAAGTCAGATATGGTCAGATACGGAAGAAGAAGTACTTGTGGAAAACATTAAGAATATGGTCAAGCTTAAACACAACTAAACAAATTTCTTCAAAATTTAATGCAAGGCCAGGAAGCAAAGGACTTTTACACAGGCCACTTTGAGAGGAGAATGGCTAAGATACAGAATAATAATAACAAAGATGGGCATGGGCTTAAGGCGCTAAGTGTGCATAACAGGTCTGACAGAGCCAGAGATCAGTGGGCACAGCACTGAAGGTGAATAAAGGGAGAATGCTAACCTAAGTAGCAAGAATTTTGTTCCTGAAGGACTCTGGAAAATGGATCAGCTTCAATTTATTATTAAAATGAGTCCAACTGAACAAATACTTCTGCAATGGTAGTGCCGGAACAGTGGAAGCTTACAAATAAAGAGCGAACTGAAAAACTGATTAGTTCGTTAAAGTAAATAAATGATCTAATAACCATAACAGAAATGGCAGAAGGTAGCAAAAAATAGAAGAATAAACACAGTGCTTTCCTTGATGTGAAAACAGATGACACCATTAGTTATATTCTGGGAAGGAAGACATGACCAATCCCAGGCATATATCCCCACAAGCAAAATACCAATCCTCATTTGCCACTAAATTTCACCAACTCCTATGCCAGTTGCCCAAAGCAAGCTATTCCATTTTTTCCAAATCCTGAGGTAACTTCACAAAGCAAAAATCAAAAATTAAACTGACCTTTGGAGTACCACAGTCACACTCTTCCCCAGGATCCACCAATTTATTACCACAGAAGGGAGCACTATAGGCTTCATCAGGCTTTGGAATATTAAGAAGGCAGTTTCCTCCTTTATTTAAAGTTAACTTCTCAAAGTCCTCTGCACTGCAACTGCTAAAGTTTCTGGAACCTCTATAATAAACATTAAGAAAAAGATCTTATGTCATAGCGATTATTCATTTTGAAATTTTAAATCATGTCCTCAACCAACAAGAAGTGAATATTTACAATGGCAGAAAATAAACTACTAAAAAATAGAGAGAAATGAAAATAAATATAGTACATTATTTCAGTTACTACATAATAATTCACTATTTTGGTTATATTATACCTCCATGAAAATGTCTTCCAAACATATAAATTACATTAATATATAAAATCGTAAGAAGACCTTAGAAATTATCTAGTCCTATCCAAAATTCAGTTTTATTTACCTTCTATAATAAAAGTTCCTCAAATATTTGACACTAGCTATATGTTTCCCCAATCTTTTTCACTCTACAGGATAACATTCTTATGTTCCCCTCACTATCACATACAGGGAACCATGTGAAAATAACGTGAATGGGCATTCCAGTGAGGATGCATGATAGCCACCAAGAAGCAAAATGCACAGTGCAGAATTTTAGCTACAGTTTGAGGTTTAAACCTTATGATAACTCCTGAGAACCATGCTTACTACTCTGAAGACTAGATGGGCTTCTAGAAATTGTCCACCTTGAGCTATCCATGTGAGATCTATACAAATGCAATTTTGATTTGTTCTACGTGTTGTTGGGGTTTTTTAGTTATGGGTTTACTCAATAACTCTAAAATACATTCAGATAGTCCCATTGCCTATTTTCACTTTTGAAGATCAGAGAGAAACATACCCACATCTACACCAAGGATCTTTGAGAAATCCAAGTCCCATTAAAATTTTATCAGGGGAATTTGGTGCCCTGAAAGAATCTCTTTCAACAGTTTGAGCAGTGGTGCCAAGAGTAGCAGTGGAAATGAAAACTGTGTTGCATTATACTTATTAAGGAGGCATCCCTGTCTATGTTGGCTCTTTTGTACTTCCAAGGAACCTAAGAAACAGATCCTTTCTGTGAGACTTTGTGTTCTGGATATACATATTACACTCTTCTTTGCTAACTGGCCCAAACTTTCCAGAGAAGTACATAGTCCTGACTCTTGGCTCTTAGAAATGGAAAGCAGTCTGCCTAGACATTTTTGTACCGTTAACTACTATTTGACAAAAAAAAGTCTTTGAATGTGGGGTTTTGAAGGATTTTAATGGACTGACCCACAGACAAAGAAAGGTCAATTGTCTGTAACAAAAAAAAGGGGGGGTCCAAGGCAATATTTTGGTTCACAAAGAAAGAAAAGATCTCCCACAAATCTATTGACAATAACAAAAAGGCTTGTTTTCAGTATTCTTTTTCTCACTAATCTCTATTAATGATATTGTGAGGAAGAGTCCTCTTGTACAATACCATTCATTCAAGTATTTGAACATTATTATGCACAAGGCACTCTTCTTCTGTGCAAGGGATAAAATGGTGAACAAAGCAGACAAAAATCCTCACCCCTATAAATATGGCATTCTAGTGAGTGAGACAAACTATACACATAGTAAGTAAACTGCAGAGTATACAAAGGTGATAAGTGCCATGGGGGTAAAATAGGGAGGAGGTGAAGCAGGTGACCGAGGTGGGGGGGTGGGGGGAGGGAAGCAATAGCAGTCAGGACAGGTACTTTAAACACTGTGACAACCGAATCAGAACTGGATATCTGGGAAAAGAACATCACGCCAGGAAAGAATAGCAAGTGTGAAAGCCTAAGGTAAAAGCCTGCCTGTAGTGTGCAGGGAACAATAAGGAAGCCAGTGCGGTTGGAGTGGAGTGAGTCAGGGAAGGAATGAGTAATGAGAGATGCAGTCAACAAAGGTGAGAATAGGCCATTGTAAGACTTGACTCTCACAGTAAACTGTGAGAGGAATGAGGAATTTGGGGGGATGATACAATGGAAAGTGAGCAGGAGTAACATGATTTGACTTGTGCTTTAATAGGATCACCATGGTTGCTATTTTAAGCAGGAAGAACATACAAAGGGTTCTTGCAGAAATCCACTCAACTGATGATGATGTACCAGCATGACAGCAGTGGAAACAGTAAGGAGTGTTTGGATTATTTATATCTTTTAAAGGAATAGCACTTAAGATGAAGAATGTGAATAAAAAGAGAGAAGTCAAGGATGACTCCAACATTTTTTGTGCCAAACTACGAGAAGGAAGGAGTTACCATTAACTGACATGGAGAAGACTGTGGGTAGAGCAGGTTTTAGGAGAGATAACGGAAGTCTGAGTCTAATAGACATCAGGTGACAATGTCAGAGTAGTAGTATCTAGTAATTATCTCATAAACAAAGGAGACTTCAATTTATTTATTTTTTGGTAGGAGACTTCAATTTAAACAGAGTCTTGTGACTGCTTTTTATTTGCTATTGTTGATCTACATATGGTAAGTATCTTGCCTGCCATGTAGTACACATACAATAATGTTTTCTATAAGAATACATTAATCAGCCAATAGCCACAGAAATTGTGCAGACATATGGTATATTTCTGCAATTAAGTCCCTAATTCTAATCTACATAAAGTCTAGCACTTCTCTTGGGGGCACCTGGGTGGCTCAGTCAGTTAAGCGTCTGCCTTCAGCTCAGGTCATGATCCCAGGGTGCTGGGACTGAGCCCCATATCAGGCTCTCTGCTCAGCAGGGAGTCTGCTTCTCCCTCTAATTCTGTCTGCTGCTCTGCCTGCTTGTGTGCTCATGTTCTCTCTCTCTCTCTCTGTCAAATAAATAAAAAAATCTTAAAAAAAGAACTACATAAAGTCTACCGCTTCTAAACAGGTTATTTTAATTTTATTTTTATTATGTTATGTTAGTCACCATACAGTACATCATTAGTTTTTGATGTAGTGTTCCATGATTCATTGTTTTCATATAACACCCAGTGCTCCATGCAGTACGTGCCCTCCTTAATATCCATCACCGGGCTAACCCATCCCCCTACCCCCCTCTAAAATCCTCACTTTCTCAGAGTCCATAGTTTCTCAAGGGTCATCTCCCCCTCCAATTTCACCCCCTTCAGTTTTCCCTTCCTCCTCCTAATGTCCTCCATTCTATTCCTTATGTTCCACAAATAAGTGAAACCATATGATAATTGACTTTCTCTGCTTGACTTATTTCACTTAGCATAATCTCCTCCAGTCCCATCCATGTTGATGTAAAAGTTGGGTATTCATCCTTTCTGATGGCTGAGTAATATTCCATTGTCTATATGGACCACATCTTCTTTATCCATTCGTCTGTTGAAGGGCATCTCGGCTCTTTCCACAGTTTGGCTATTGCGGACATTGCTGCTATGAACATTTGGGTGCATATGGCCCTTCTTTTCACTACATCTGTGTCTTTGGGGTAAATACCCAGGAGTGCAATTGCTGGGTCATAGGGTAGCTCTAGTTTTAATTTTTTTGAGGCACCTCCACACTGTTTTCCAAAGTGGCTGTACCAACTTGCATTCCCACCAACAGTGTAAGAGGGTTCCCCTTTCTCCACAACCTCTCCAACACTTGTTGTTTCTTGCCTTGTCAAATTTTGTCATTCTAACTGGTGTAAGGTGGTATCTCAATGTGGTTTTGATTTGAATTTCCCTGATAGCTAGTGATGACGAACATTTTTTCATGTGTCTGTTAGCCATTTGTATGTCTTCTTTGGAGAAGTGTCTGTTCATGTCTTCTGCCCATTTTTTGACTTGATTATTTGTTTTTTGGGTGTTGAGTTTGAGAAGTTCTTTACAGATCTTGGATACCAGCCCTTTGTCTGTAGTGTCATTTGCAAATATCTTCTCCCATTCTGTGGGTTGCCTCTGTTTCGTTGACTGTTTCCTTTGCTGTGCAGAAGCTTTTTATCTTGGTGAAGTCCCAAAAGTTCATTTTTGCTTTTACTTCACTTGCCTTTGGAGATTATCTCGAAGGAAGTTGCTGTGGCCGATGTCGAAGAGGTTACTGCCTATGTTCTCCTCTAGGATTTTGATGGATTCCTGCTTCACATAGAGGTCTTTCATCCATTTTGAGTTTATCTTTGTGTATGGTGTTAGAGAATGATCGAGTTTCATTCTTTTCTATATAGCTGTCCAATTTTCCCAGCACCATTTATTGAAGAGACTATCTTTTCCATTGCATATTTTTTCCTGCTTTGTCGAAGATTATTTGACCATAGAGTTGAGGGTCCATATCTGGGCTCTCTATTCTGTTCCATTGGTCTATATGTCTGTTTTTGTGCCAGTACCATGCTGTATTGGTGATCATAGCTTTGTAATATAGCTTGAAATCAGGCAGCATGATGCCCCCAGCTTTTTCTTTTTCAACATTTCCTTGGCGATTCGGGGTCTTTTCTGATTCCATACAAATATTAGGATTGTTTGTTCCAGCACTTTGAAAAATGTCATTGGAATTTTGATCAGGATGGCATTGAAGGTATAGATTGCTCTGGGCAGCATAGACGTTTTAACAATGTTTATTCTTCCGATCCATGAGCGTGGAAAATTTATTCATCTTTTTGTGTCTTCCTCAATTTCTTTCATGAGTGTTCTGTAGTTCCGAGAGTATAGATCCTTTACCTCTTTGGTTAGGTTTATTCTGAGGTATCATATGGTTTTTGGTGCTATTGTAAATGGAATCGATTCTCTAATTTCTCTTTCTACAGTTGCACTGTTAGTGTATAAGAAAGCAACTGATATCTGTGCATTGATTTTTGTATCCTGCCACATTACTGAATTGCTGTATGAGTTCTAGTAATTTGGGGGTGGAGCCTTTTGGATTTTCCACGTAAAGTATCATGCCATCTGTGAAGAGAGAGAGTTTGACTTCTTCTTTGCCAATTTGAATACCTTTTATTTCTTTTTGTTGTCTGATTGCTGTTGCTAGGACTTCTAGTACTATGTTGAACAAGAGTGGCAAGAGTGGGCATCCTTGTCGTGTTCCTGATCTTAAGGGTAAGGCTCTCAGCTTTTCCCCATTGAGGATGATATTCGCTGTGGGTTTTTCGTAGATGGATTTTATGAAATTGAGGAATGTTCCCTCTATCCCTATACTCTGAAGTTCTAATCAGGAAAGGATGCTGTATTTTGTCAAATGCTTTTTCTGCATCAATTGAGAGGACCATATGGTTCTTCTCTCTCCTCTTATTAATGTGTTCTATCACACTGATTGATTTGTGAATTTTGAACCACCCTTGCATCCCAGAGATAAATCCCACATGGTCGTGGTGGATGATCCTTTTAATGTATTGTTGGATCCTATTAGCTAGGATTTTGTTGAGAATTTTGAAATCAATATTCATTAGGGATATCGGTCTGAAATTCTCCTTTTTGATGGGGTCTTTGCCTGGTTTGGGGATTAAGGTAATGCTGGCCTCATAGAATGAGTCTGGAAGCTTTCCTCTGTTTCTTTTTTTTTTTTAAACAGCTTCAGGAGAATAGGTATTATTTCTTCTTTGAATGTTTGGTAGAATTCCCCAGGGAATCCATCAGGTCCTGGACTCTTGTTTTTTGGGAGGTTTTTGATCAATGCTTCAATCTCATTAGTGGTTATTGGCCTATTCAGGTTGTCAATTGTTTCCTGTTTCAGTCTTGGTAGTTTATAGGTTTCCAGGAAGGCATCCATTTCTTCCAGTAAACAGGTTATTTTTAAAATAAGTTTCTTAGTTAGTAGTTGGAACACATTTTCTCATAGATACAATGTCTAAAATGTTTGATCCTAAAGCAACCCATTAAAAAATAAAATTTAAAAAGCTGTTTTACCACAATGGAGTTCACTATAGTACCGAAAAGGATTAAGAAAATCAGAAGCGTTTCTGGTACTTTTTACCTGATGGAGATAGTAACAAACATCCCCATATTGCTCTTCAGTAAGGCTCTAGGGGCTACAATGAAGATATTTTTCCCCTAGTCATCCCTGGATAGCACCTACAGTAATAAGGATGATCTTTCTCCTAATACTTGGCTTGAATAGCAACTAAAGTATTCTTATTCTCTACATATCACCCTGGGTGCTAGGATATTAATTTAAAGCATCTCCTCATCTCTTTTCTCATACCTTAGGTACGTTTTCCGAAACTGCATCAAAAGGAGATAGATGTGACCGACAGTAATGGAAACAGCCTATCAGAATATGACCAAAAAAAAAGACAACTATCATTTAGAACATTCTTTCTATGAGTAATCTGGAAATAATCAGAACACAGTTCCATCATTACTATCCTAATCCTCACAGCCAAGGAGTAGGAAGTCCTAACAGAGGGCTCTAAATGATGGCAATTAATTAGATTTTTTTTAAAGAGTCTATTTATTTATTTGACAGAGAGAGAGAAAGTGAGATTTTTTTTTTTTTAGAGTGCCCTGCAGCACCTGGATGGCTCGTCGGTTGAGCCACCAACTCTTGGTTTTGGGTCAGGTCAGCATCCTGAGATTGAGCCCCATATCAGGCTCCACACTCAGTGCCGAATTTGCCTGAGATTCTCTCTCCCTATCCCTCATCCCCTCCCCCTGCTCACTCGCACTCTTGCCTGCTCTCTCTAAATTAATTAATTAATTATTTTTAAAAAATAGACTGTCCTGATTATGGAGGCTTTCTGAACTAGTTGGCATTGAAGGGTATGGTTAAGAAAGCCATTTCTCCAGAAAGGTACCTCCCAGGAGGAGCACCTCACACTTCCAGGAATCCAAGAGCAATATGTGAGAAAAATATTACCAGCCCCTACCAAATACCTTAGTAATAACAAAAATCGTATTACAAAGTTAGATTATCCACTTTTTAAACAGAACTGGCTCCAAATGACTGAGTTATCTAGGGAAAAATGTCAAATGTCTATATATCACCTGCATCTAAAAAAAAGGCCTAATTTATAATGAACATTCAATTAATATTTACTACACAGCATATGAAGTAGAAGGTGGGACATCTATCCTTGAAAAAAGATTTAATACCACCAAAGATAACCTAATCATTCTTCTCAAGTTATTCTTAGCAAAATTGTTCAAATACACTAACCAACACATTACCAAAATACAACATGAAGACACAAAATACCAAAAACCACTCAAAAAAAAAAATTAAAAGAAACTATGAGTGGGAAAAAAAAAAAAAAACAGGTACAATCCAATAAAGCCTCCAGACACTAGAATTATCAAACAATAACCAAAAACACCCTGCTTACTATGGTCAGGGAGAAAAATGACAAGCTCAGAAAAATTTTAGCAGGGAAATAAAATCCACAGTAGTAATATAGCATGTATGAAAAAAACTAGATAGAAATTTAGGAAATGAAACATCATAAGCAAAATTAAGAATTCAATGGATAGGTTTAACAACAGACTAAATACAAATAAAGACAAGCTCAATGAATTAGAAGATGTAAGAAGAAATTACTCAGAAAGAAACATAAAATGATAGAAAATGTCTAAGAAAGGTGGGAGACCAGATTTTGTGAGGTCTTACACAAGTTACCTAGAATCACAGAAGAAGGATAGCAAATATGCAGAAATACTATGCACAGACGCAATATGTAAAGAAGCAGTATATGAAAACATAATGGCTGAGAATTTATCACAATTTATGAAAACTATCAAACTTCAAACTTTAAAACTCAAAAAACAAAAATCCTAAGCAGGTACATCAGTGTGTGTGCGTGCTATTTTTTTTCTTTCCACAACTTCAATAAACTTAAGAAAAAAACTTGAAACTTAAAAAAAATTTAAAAACTATGAAAATAGCCAAAAAGTAGATAAATCCACTTCAATAGAGTAACATTTTAGTGATAGCTGACATCAACAGCAACATGGAGCCCAAAAGAAAATGTAATAATACCAATATGCTGAGAGAAAATAACTGATAACTAGAATTCTATATTCAACAAAAATGTCCTCAAGAATGAAAGAGAGGAGGGAGGATTTAAGATGGTGGAGTAGTAGGGGGACCCTGAGCTTGCCTCCTCCCTCAAACACAGCTAGATTAACATCCAACTATTTTGATCAACTAGGAAAATAATCTGAGGATTAAGGAAACAATCTGCACAGCTGGACAGAATGTGGCAGATGTGAGGTTCTGAGCCGTGAATTGGGGGAAGAGGAAACCCTTGGGGCTTCGAAGGAGAGGGAACCCTCTTCACAGAGCAAAGTCAGGGAGAGGGAGAGAGCGAGAAAGAATGCAGCAGGTAGGGATCACACAATAAGTGAGTAGATCCCCTGGGTCACACTGGGAGAGATTGCTGCCCTCCCCGGAGTACATTTGGAAGAGCAAATTTTGCCTCTCCAAGAACAAAAGGCCAGCTGGGAGCCACTCAATAGCTGTGTGGGCAGAGGGCAGATAACCTTATAGCAGCTTTTCGCTATCTGCCACAATAGATTCAAGCCTCTGTGTAACTGCTTTTCTTGGACAGAATGGAATAGGGGACTGATTCTCCCGCAAATGACAGATATCCTGGTTGCAGCTTTGCACTGTGCGTCACAGTAAACCCTAGCCTCGATGTGCACACCGTGCGACTGCTTTTCTAGGACAGCACGGAGGGAGCTCCATAAGGTTCTCCTGGCGGGGAGGGGGGTGTGGAATGGGTCCCCTTAAAACTTGGAGTTTTGAGTCCCAGCCACTGGCCAGAGATAAAATACAAGAGATCTGTGACGTGGGGCATGCTGAAGGCCCAGGAACAGCCAGGTTAAGGGCAGGGAACTGAAGAAAACCCAGGACACAGGAGATTATTTGCTCTTCTGAGACAGCCTCCGGAACAGCAGTGGCCAGAAGTTCCCCTCCCTGGGGACGAGAGGATGAGGTGACACCATATTCTTTCCCCTCCACCATTCCTCCCTCCTCCTGCCCACCAACATGGTTGAACTTTCATAGAGAAACACAGCACCTCCAGGGAAGGCTGGAGTTCCCTACACTAAGCCCCACACCCCTGTGCTTGGCAGGGGCATCATTACAAGGGCAAGTCAGCCTGTGAACCAGCCCAGCAGGCCTCTCAATCAGAAGACCAACAGAGGCACCCAACATGTACCAAGTATACTGCTTAAAGAGTGCCCCAAAACATGAGCTTCTGGTGGAAATAGGAACAGGCTTGCTTCTTTCTTTTTTTCTTAGTTTTTAAATTTTTAAATTTTTTATTTTTCTATTTATTTTTGTATCTTTTATTTTAGATATATTTTTCTTTTTTTTTCTCTTTATCTTTTTTTTGGTATCAGGCTTCTAATTCTTTGTTCATTTGTTGGTTTGTGTGTTTCTTTCTCTTATTTTTCAGATCAGGCTTTTTTCTTTTCTTTCTATTATTTTCTTTTCTTCTTTCCTTACACTTTTAACTTCCTTCTTTCTTATTCTTTGGAATCAGGCTTATAGTTTTTTTGTCTCTTTGCATTTTTGTTCCTTTTCCATTTCTCTAGTCTTGGATCAGACTTTTTTTTTTTTCTTTCTTTTCTTTTCCAGGTTTATCTTAACAAACAAATCAGAGGCGCTTTGGTGGCTCAGTCATTAAGCGTCTGCCTTCGGCTCAGGTCATGATCCCAGGGTCCTGGGATCGAGTCCCGCATCGGGCTCCCTGCTCGGCGGGAAGCCTGCTTCTCCCTCTCCCATTCCCCCTGCTTGTGTTCCCTCTCTTGCTGTGTCTCTCTCTGTCAAATAAATAAATAAAATCTTAAAAAAAAAAAAAATCAAAGCACACCTAGTTAAAGGTCCAAACACTCCCCACTACAAGAAAGGAGGAACTCTGTAAAGAACGGACCACTGGGAAAGAACAGCCAAAACTTTATAGCAGAGTGTACACAGCATACACCAGAAATGCTTACTGAAGATTTTTGTTGTTATTGTTGTTGTTATTGCTGTTTTTGTTTTGGTTTCTTTTTCCTTTTCTTTCTTCTTTTCTCTTACAGACAAATTGATGAGATGCAGAAAGTTACCCCAAAAGAAAGAACAGGAGGTAGTATTCATATACAGGGATTTAATCAATAAGGATGTAAATAAGATGTCTGGACTAGAATTAAAAACAAAAATTATAAAGATACTACCTGGGCTTGAAGAAAGCAGAGAAGACACTAGAGAATCCCTTACTGTAGAGATAAAATAACTAAAATGTAGTCAGGCCAAAATTAAAAATGCTATAACTGAGATGCAGTCCCAAGGGGAGGTCATAAAAATGAGAATGAATGAAACAGAAGAGCAAATCAGTGATATAAAGTTAAAATTGTGGAAAATAATGAAACTGAAAAAAAGAGGGAAGGAAAACTATCAGATCACAAAGGTACACTTAGGAAACTCAGCAATTCCATAAAGTGAAATAATATCCGCATTATAGGAGACCCAGAAGAAGAGCGAGGAAAAAGGGGCAGAAGGTTTATTTGAACAAATTATACCTGAGAACTTCCCCAATCTGGGGAAGGAAACCAGGCATTCAGGTCCAAGAGGCTCAGAGAACTCCCCTCAAAATCAATAAAAATAGGTCAATACCTCGACATATTACACTAAAACTTGCAAATTACAAAGAAAAGAGAAAATCTTGAAAGCTCGAGAGAAGAGGTCCTTAACTTAGAAGAGTAGACACATAAGGCTCACAGCACACCTGTCCACAGAGACCTGGCAGGCCAGAAAGGACTGGAATGATATATTCAATGTACTAAATGAGAAAAATATGCAGCGAAGAATACTTTAACCAGCAAGGTTATCATTCGGAATAGAAGGAGAGATAAGGAGTTTCCAAGATAAACAAAACTAAAGGAATTCATAAACACTAAACCAGCCCTGCAAGAAATATTAAAGGGGACCCTTTGAGTGGAGAGAGAGATCAAAAGCATCAAAGACTAGAAGGAACAGAGACATTCTACAGGAATAGTGACTTTATAGGTAATACAATGGCACTAAATTCATATCTTTCAATAATTACTCTGAATATAAATGAACTAATGCTCCAATGAAAAGATGCAGGGTATCAGAATAGATTTAAAAAAAAAAAACCCAAGACCCGTCAATAAGCTGCTTACAAGAGACTCATTTTAGACCCAAAGACACCTCCAGATTGAAAGTGAGGGGGGGGGAACCATTTATCATGCTTATGGACAACAAAAGAAAGCTGGAATAGCCATACTTATAATCAGACAAACTACATTTTAAACCAAAGACTGTAATAAGAGATGAAGAAGGACACTATATCATAATAAAAGGCTCTATCCAACAAGAAGATCTAACAACTATAAATATTTATGCCCCTAACTTGGGAGCAGCCAACTACATAAATCAATTAATAACAAACTTAAAGAAATTCATTGATAATAATAAGAGTGGGGGACTTTAAAATGCCACTCACAGCAATGGACAGATCATCTAACCAGAAGATCAACAATTGGAAACAAGGGCTTTAAATGACTCACTGAACCAGATGGACTTAACAGCATATTCAGAGCATTTCATCATAAAGCAGCAGAACATGCACTTTTTGAACACACATGGAACATTCTCCAGAACAGATCACGTACTAGGTCACAAATCAGGCCGCAACAGGTACAAAAGGACTGAGATCATACCATACATATTTTCAGACCACAAAGCTATGACAGTTAAAAGTCAACCAGGAGAAAAAATTTGGAAGGACCACAAATACATGGAAGTTAAAGAACATCCTACTAAAAAATGAACAGGTCAACCAAGAAATTAAAGAAGAATTTTAAAAATGCATGGAAGCAAATGAAAATGAAAACACAACAGTTCAAAACCTTTGAAATGCAGCAAAGGCGGTTCTATGAGGGAAGTATACAGCAATACAGGGCTTCCTCAAGAAGCAAGAAAAGTCTCAAATACAAAAACTAACCTTACATCTAAAGGAGCTGGAAAAAGAACAGCAAATAAAGCCTAAATCCAGCAGGAGAAGGCAAACAGAATAGAATCAGTGATACAGAAATCAAAAAAACCGCAGAACAGATCAAGGAAACTAGGAGTTGGTTCTTTGAAAGAATTAATAAGACTGATAAACCCCTATCGAGTCTTATCAAAAAGAAAAGAGAAAGGACCCAAATAAATAAAATCATGAATGAAAGAGGAGAGATCACAACCAACACCACAGAAATAAAAATAATTATAAGAGAATATTATGAGCAATTATATGCCAACAAATTAGGCAATCTGGAAGAAATGGATGCATTCCTAGAAACATAGAAACTACCAAAACTAAAACAGGAAGAAATAGAAAAATCTCTGATGAGCAGGGATGTAAAAATTCTCACCATGATACTAGCTAATAATAGCACATCAAAAGGATTATTGACCACGACCAAGTGGGATTTATTCCTGGGCTGCAAGGGTGGTTCAACCTCCACAAATCAATCAATGCAATACACCACATTAATAAAAGAAAGGACAAGGACCAGATGATCCTCTCTATAGATGCAGAAAAAGCATTTGACAAAGTACAGCATCCTTTCTTGATAAAAACCCTCAACAAAGTAGGGATAGAAGGAACATACTTCAAAATCATAAAGGTCATATATGAAAGACACAACTAATATCATCCTCAATGGAAAAAACAGAGCATTTCCCCTAAAGTGAGGAACAAGACAGGGATGTCCACTCTCACCACTGTTGTTCAACATAGTACTAGAAGTCCTAGCCTCAGCAATCAGATAACAAAAAGAAATAAAGGCATCCAAATCAGCAAAGAAGAAGTCAAACTTTCAGTCTTAGCAAACGACATGATACTCTATGTAGAAATCCAAAAGATTCCACAAAAAAATTGGTAGAACTGATACAGGAATTTAGCAAAGTCGCAGGATATAAAATCATTACAGAGAAGTCTCTTGCATTTCTATATACCAATAACAAAGCAGCAGAGGGGCACCTGGGTGGCTCAGTTGGTTAAGCATCTGCCTTCAGCTCAGGTCATGATCTCAGGATCCTGGGATCAAGCCCCACATCAGGCTCTCTGCCAAGCAAGGAGTCTGCTTCTCCCTCTCACTCTCCCTCTGTGTGCTCTCTCTCTCTCTCAAATAAATAAATAAAAATCTTAAAAAAAAAATAATAATGAAGCAGCAGAAAGAAAAATCAAGGAATGGATCCCATTTACAATTGAACCAAAAAACATAAGATACCTAGGAATAAACCTAACCAAAGAGGTAAAAGATCTGTTCTCTGAAAACTATAGAACACTTACAAAAGAAATTGAGGAAGACACAAAGGAATGGAAAAGCATTCCATGCTCATTTTAAAAATGCATGGAAGCAAATGAAAATGAAAACACAACAGTTCAAAACCTTTGAAATGTAACAAAGGCAGTTCTATGAGGGAAGTATACAGCAATACAGGGCTCTATAAAGAACTTATCAAAATTAACACCCAAAAAACAAACAATCCAGTCAAGAAATGGGCAAAAGACATGAACAGACATTTCTCCAAAGAAGACATACAAGTGGCTAACAACACATGAAAAAATGCTCAACATCACTCCGCACCAGGGAAATACAAATCAAAATCACAATGAGATACCACCTCACACCAGTCAGAATGGATAAAATTAACAACTCAGAAAAAACAGATGTTGGCAAAGATGCAGAGAATGGGGAACCCTGTTACTCTGTTGGTGGGAATGAACACCAGAATGCAAACTGGTGCAACCACTCTTGAAAATAGTGTGGAGGTTTCTCAAAACTAAAAATAGAACTACCCTACAACCCAGCCAACTGCACTACTAGGTATTCATCCAAAGGATACAAAAATAATGATTCAAAGGGGCACATGCACCCCAATGTTTATAGCACCAATGTCCCCAATAGCCAAAATATAGAAACAGCACAGATGTCCATCAACTGATGAATGGATAAAGATGTGGGGTGTGTGTGTGACACACACACACACACACACACACACACACACACACACAACGGAATATTATTCAGCCATCAAAAAGAATGAAATATTGCCATTTGCAACAATGTGGATAGAAACAGAGTATGTTACGATAAGCAAAGTAAGTCAATCAGAGAAAGACAGTTACATATGATTTCACTCATATATGGAAATTAATAAACAAAACAGGATTATAGGGGAAGGGAGGGAAAATAAAATAAGATGAAATCAGAGAGGGATACAAACCATAAGGGACTCTTAAGTATAGGAAACAAACTGAGGCTTGCTGGAGGGGAGGTGGTGGGGGGATGGGGTAATTGGGTGATGGGCATTAAGGAGGGCACTTGATGTAATGAGCACTGGGTGTTATATGCAACTAATGAACCACTAAATTCTACCCTTGAAACTAATAATATACTACATGTTAATTAAATTGAATTTAAATTAAAAAAAATTTTTAAATGAAGAATGAGAGAAATAAAGATGCCATTGTTGGGGAAGGGGGGGCTAAGAGACAAACTACTACCAGACACACACTAAAAAAATTCAAAAAGGGTTTTTCAAGATAACTAAAAAATAATACCAAATGGAAGGTCAGAGATGCAAGAGAACCAACGAGTAATGGAAGTGATAACTATGTAGGTAAATCTAAACAAACAGGAATGAACAATGTTCATTAAACACTGATAATACATTCCTGACAGATAGTTATATAAGTCAGGAAGTGGATAAATGAAGTTAAACAGCTCTAAAGTCCTTGATTTGTGTAAGGAAGGATATGATTTAATATTAAACATGATAAATTAAGGACACATGTTATATTTAGAGTAACTCCCCCAAAAAATCAAAGATTACATAACTTCCATTCTAATAGAGGCAAAATAATGAATATCAAAAACACACTAGTAATCCAAAATAAACAAAATAGAAGATTTTTTAAAAGAACATAAAAGAAGTGGGGCGCCTGGGTGGCTCAGTTGGTTAAGCGTCTGCCTTCAGCTCGGGTCATGATCCCAGGGTCCTGGGATCGAGCCCCGCATCGGGCTCCCTGCTCAGCGGGGAGTCTGCTTCTCCCTCTCCCTCTGCTCCTGCACTCTCTCTCTCTTTCAAATAAATAAATAAAATCTTTAAAAAAAGAAAAAAAAGAACATAAAAGAAGTGAGACAAATAAAAAACACATAAGATGGGCGCCTGGGTGGCTCAGTTGGTTAAGCGACTGCCTTCGGCTCAGGTCATGATCCTGGAGTCCCTGGATCGAGTCCCGC
Source organism: Phoca vitulina (assembly GCF_004348235.1). NCBI lineage: Eukaryota > Metazoa > Chordata > Mammalia > Carnivora > Phocidae > Phoca > Phoca vitulina. The sequence goes on from NW_022589718.1 coordinate 5,575,132, forward strand.
ATCGGGCTCCCTGCTCGGCAGGGAGTCTGCTTCTCCCTCTGACCCTCCCCCCTCTCATGTGCTGTCTCTCTCACTCTCTCTCTCTCAAATAAATAAATAAAATCTTTAAAAAAAAAAAAAAAACACATAAGATGGTAGATTTAAGATTTTATTTATTTGCAAGAGAGAGAATGAGAGACAGAGAGCATGAGAGGGAGGAGGGTCAGAGGGAGAAGCAGACTCCCTGCCGAGCAGGGAGCCCGATGTGGGACTCGATCCCGGGACTCCAGGATCATGACCTGAGCCGAAGGCAGTCGCTTAACCAACTGAGCCACCCAGGCGCCCCAAGATGGTAGATTTAAACCCAAATACTGCATCTCATTAATTCTAAAACACATTCTTCACACATTTAAAATACTCTGAAACAGATTCATCTAACAAAGTATTTAATTGGCACCATTTTTTCTTTCTTAGTGGTATGTAAATAATGATGTATCTTACAATCAATCACATCTACATTTAAATAAATACAGTACGTTACTAATTACATTAAATATAAGTAAACTAAATGATACAATTAAGAGACAAATATTGTCAAGCTGGATTAAAAAATAAAACCTAAACATGTGTTGTTTCAAACCATATATCTAAAACATAAGGATAAAGAAAAGTCCAAAGTGAAAGGATGGAAAAAAATATACTTTCAACATGAAAAAAAATCTGGGGAAGCTATATTAGTATCAGACAAAATTGACAGTCTAATCAATAAAAAAGGAAATGAAGACAAGAAATAAAACTGTTCACAAATGACACAGTCATCTATGCAGAAAACCCAAAAGAATCAACCAAAAAATTTCTGAAACTAATAAGCAGTTAAAGCAAACTAATTAAAGAAATGAAAGGTTATAGAACAGATTAACATACAAGTCGGCTGCTTTCTTATATGCCAGCAACAAACAATTAGAATTTGAAATTAAAAATGCAATACCATTTACATTAGCAAAACCAAAACAAAACAAAAATACTTAGGTATAAATCTAACAAAATATGTACAAGATCTATAGAGGAAAACTACAAAACTCTGATAAAAAAAAAAATCAAAAATGACCTAAATAAATGAAGAGATATTCCATGTTCAAGGATAGGAAAACTCAATACCATAAAGATGCCCATTCTTCCCAACTTGATCTGTAGATTCAATACAATCCCAATTAAAATCCCAGCCAGTTATTTTTTGGGTATCAACAAAGCAATCTAAAGTTTATATGGAAAGAAAAAGGACCCATAATAACCAACACAATATTGAAAGAGAACAAAATTTTAAAAGTGACAGTATCTGACTTAAGATTTACCATAAAGCTACAGTAAATCAAGACAGCATGGTATTGGCAAAAGAAAAGACAAATGGATCAATGGAAGAGAATCAAGTCCAGACATAAACCCACACAAATACAGTCAACACATCTTTGACAAAGGAACAAAGACAACTTAATGGAGAAAGGATAGTCCTTAACCCAATAAAGAGTATCTGCTGCAAAGAAAAGGGAACCCTCTTACACTCTTGGTGGGAATGCAAATTGGTGCAGCCACTCTGGAAAACAGTCGGAGGTTCCTCAAAAAGTTAAAAATAGAACTATCATAAGATCCAGCAATTGCACTACTCAGGTATTTACCCAAAGGATATAAAAATACTGATTCAAAGGTATACATGCACCCCAATGTTCATAGCAGCATACAACAATAACCAAATTATGGAAAGATCCCAAATGCCCATCAAATGGATAAAGAAGATGTGGCATATATACAATGGAATATTACTCAACCATAAAAAAGAATGAAATCTTGCCATTTGCAATGACATGGATGGAACTAGAGGGTATTATGCTAAGCAAAGTAAGTCAGTCAGAGAAAGACAAATACCATATGATTTCACTCATATGTGGAATTTAAGAAACAAAACAGATGAACATGGAGCAGGGAGAGAGAGGGGCAAAACAGAAAACAGACTCACAACTACAGAGAACAAACTGAGGGTTACTGGAGGGGAGGTCAGCAGGGGATGGGTTAAATGGGTGATGAGTTAAGGAGGGCACTTGTGATGAGCACTGGGTGTTGTAAGTGATGAATCACTAAATTCTACACTTGAAACTAATATTACTTAGTATGTTAACTAACTGGAATTTAAATAAAAACTTGAAAAAGAAAAGAGAAAGAAGAGTATCTGCAAAATATTTGGCAAACATTATATTTAATGTTAAAATGCTGAAAGCTTTCCTTCTGATACCACTCTATGGTGACAGATGGTAACTATACTTGTGGTGAGCATACAATAATGTATAGAATTGTTAAATCACTATGTTGTATACCTGAAACTAATATAATATTGCATGTTAACTATTCTTTGTTAAAAAAAAAAAAAAGACAAAGATGCAAATTACCACCACTTCTACTTGAATGTTGTACAGGAAGTCCTGGCCAGTACAGTCAGGTAATAAAAATAAATAAATAAAAGTTATAAGGATTGATGAGGCAGAAACAAAATTATCATTACTACCAGATGATATGATTATATAAGTAAAAATCCAAAAGAATTTACAGGTTTATAGCACTACTCTAAAAGTGTAATAGGCTGCTAGATATAAAATATATATAAGAAATCAATTTTATTTTTATACAAAAAATTAAAAAATTAATTTTTAAAAGAGAAATCATTTACAATAGCACCCAAAAGTATAAAGTATAGGAATAATACTACCAAAAGAAGTTTATAGAGAACTATAAGAGGAATTAAAGATCATGGACTTGAAGATTCCTTACTGAAAATATGTTAATTCTTCACCAAACTAATCTAGAGATTTAATACAAGATCAATCAAACCCCCCCCAAGACTTTTTTGGAATTGGACACTTCTCAAATTTACATGAGAAAGCCACAAACAGCCAAGACACTCTTAAATGAGTAGGTCAAAGTAGGACAACTTGCTTTCTACAACCAATTATAAAGCTGTGAAAATTAGGAAACTACAGTAGTGATGCAAATATAGAATAATAAACAAATGAAATAGAAGAGCCCAGAAACAGACACATATATCTGCAGACACTTGATTTATGACAAAGGTGACAATGCAAAGAAGCAATGAAAGGGATATCTTTTTAACACATGGTGCCAATTCAACAAAGTACTCATATTGGAAAAAAATACCTGACCTCTACCTGAACAATGCACAAACAGTAATTCTAGGTGGATTATGGACCTAAATATGAAGGTTAAAACAGATCAAGAGTCTGGAAGGCAATACAGAAGCCCACCTCTGTGACATCAAATTTACAATTTCCTAAATAAGATACAAAAAGCAATAGTCATAAAGGAATAGATTGATATACATGACTACATTAAAATTAAAATTTTTCACTAAAAGTCACCAAAAAATTTATAAAGGACTTCTATTAATCAATAAAGATAGTCAACCCAATCGAAAAACTGGGGAGGGTGGGATTGAACAGTATCTTCACAAAAAAACAAAATCCAAATGGCCCATAAACATAAACAGGTGATCTAATCTTATTAGTAATCAGGGAAATGCAAAGGAAAAGCACAGTAATATACCACTATATATCCAACTCATTAGCTAAAGTTTAAAGTGGATATTACCAATTATTGGTGAGGTATGTACTTAGCACTCATTGTACCCCACGACATTATCTCTTCCGGCCATTTTTTATTTCAGCAGTTATGGTGAACAACTCCCCACAACTCCTGTTTCTAAGCTTTTTTTGAGTTGTAACTTGAAAGTACAGGGGAGTTAAGATCCCAGGGGGCAACCTTCAAACCAAAAGAAGATGGAAGCAACAAAAATGAAAATGTACTTCAGCTACCTGTATCAGGATGGACAAACATCACAAACACAACGTCAACTAAAAAAAAACCCAACCAATAGAAAACATACTTGTATAATTCTGTTTATTTACTCTAATCTATTCTATGAATAGAGCTCAAAACAGGCAAAAACTAAAGTGTTTAGGAATACATATTTTCATGGCAAAACTGTAAAGAAAAGCAAGGAAATGATTATCATAAAAATCAGGATAAGGGTTAACTTTAGGGAAGAGGGTATGATGGGGAAAACTACAAAAGGGATTTCTGAGGATCCTGGTAGTGACCTGACATGGGTGGTTACAACAAATGTTCACTTTATAAAAATGTGTTCATCTGGGGGCACCTGGGTGGCACAATCAGTTAAGCAGCCAACTTGGTTTCAGCTCAGGTCATGATCTCAGGGTTGTGAGATGGAGCCCTGCATCGGGCTCCGTGCTCAGCGGGGAGTCTGCTTCAGATTCTCTCTCTTTCTGCCCCTCCCACTCATGCTCTCTCTCTCTCTCAGAGAAATAAATAAAATTCTTTAAAAATGCGTTCAGCTATACATTTGTTTAGCTAGATTTTCTGTATGTGCTTCATTTTTCATAATAAAAGTATTTTTTAAAAAAATACATCACAAGTTCTATCAGAATAAGTAGGCCCTGCAAGAGTTATCCTCAGTGCTTCCTTCTGCAGTTAGGCTCAGTAGAGTCCAGTAAACTAGAAGAGTACTCACTCAGGACTGAGAAATCTTTTAGAAAAAAAAGATGAATTTGCTCAACCTGATGGGGGTTGTTAAAGATCAGAAAGCTGACATAGGGTTATAGCTTTTATAGGAAGCAATCATAAAAAAATAAAAAAAACAGAATCCAAGATAAAGACCAGAGTAAGAGGTAAACTTGGAACGCAGGGCAAGTTTTCTCTAAAAAACAAAACAAAAATACCTAAGAAGATGTAAGAGAAAACACCACCATTAATAAATGTAGATTTATCGCTAGCTGCTGGAGGAAGTGCATTTCAACTAGGAATACGCTAGGGCCATCTGTCTAATGAGGTAATGCCCACCAGATCTAAAGAGTTAATCCAACACCATCTCCATTCTGTCAATTCTGCCCTCTGCCCAGAGTACTTCTCTGTTCAAAGTGGAAGTGAATGCAACGTCATCTGGGATAGTTTACTTATTCCTCAGAAGAAGCAGGCTGCCCTTCATTCAGTAGTGAACATCTCACTTATAGTCTTTTGGGGGAGGTGGAAAACCTTTTAGTCTCTAAGATTTTGTATTCCTAGATCTAGAAAGCAATGTTCCTTCATTAGAAGTCCTTTTCCATTACAAATGTTGCCTCAAGACATCTCTGCTACAGACTCAATTTTATCCTAATATTAACCTTCCTTTTTTAAGTAGGCGCCACGCCCAGTGTGGAGCCCAACAGAGGGCTTGAACTCACAACCCTGAGATCAAGACCTGAGCTGAAATCAAGAGTCAAGATGCATAACCAACTGAGCCACCCGGGCACCCCTATCCTAATATTCCTAAAGTGCTTCTACACTAATCCCTGTAAGCAATGATGTCCCAAAATTTCATTCCTTGCACCGTCTCAACCAGTCTCAATCTGTCTCTTTAATGTTTTGTTTTGCCGTAAGACCATGCTTAAGCCATGCCCCATTTCAACGCTGCAAGCATAATACATTTCTGCTTCATATACAAAAGGTCAATAGTGAAAACAGCTCAAGAGGTGAACATCTGTAAGCAGTGGAATATTTATATTTATCCAAAACTTATCTACCAGCTATATCTCTGTCATAGAAGATAAGTAAAATACAAACAGGACTTTTTTTCTTTTTGTCCTGGGTAATTTTAACTTACTACAGTAACAAAATTACTAATACAAGCTCAATAAAATGTGTATAAACTCACATAATGACTCACTACACAATCATGCAACCTCCCCAAAAGGCAAGGGCAACAACTGACAAATATTCTATATATCCTAATATCTCTATTAGAGGGGCACCTGGGTGGTTCAGTCAGCTAAGCATCTATCTGCCTTCAGCTCAGGTCCTAACCCCAGGGTGCTGGGATCGAGCCCCACGTCGGGCTCTCTACTCAGCAGGGAGTCTGCTTCTCCCTTTCTCTCCCACTGCCCCTCCTAAAGCTCATGTTCTCTCTCGCTCTCTCTCAAATAAATAAAATCTTTTTTTAAAAAAATCTCTATTAGAATGCTAAACAAAAGTGTGAACTAATATAGCACCAGAAATAATGGGAAAATGCAATCCACTCAGTTCTATTTGAAATATGATCATTCAGTGAAAAGTTTTTAAAAATAAATAACTCCACAATAAAATTAACAACATAAAATATTTCAATCATATATTATCAGTTCTCAAGAGTAAAGTCCAGGGGAACACTGATAAATAGCAATCTCCTACATGTTCAATGCTATTAATATCTGTAATAGACTGGTACCTACACTTTTTCTAGAATACCTCTATTAAATAATATTGCCTTATTTCCTAACTCAAAATAAATACCTGCTCAGAGCAAAATGATCAAAAGATAAAGAAAAGCCAGAAGAAAAATATAAAAGTGACCTTAAAAACTACCACCAAAAATCAGAGCCAGTTAAACATTTTGGCATACATCCTTCCAATCTTTCTTCACATGTTCATATCTTTAAAACAGGAGTAATTCACGCCATGATATCTCACATATTCTTTTTTTCATTTGAATAAACATATATCTTAACCAACATATTATTAACCACAGTGATTTACAATAATACATTAGATACAGAATGGCACAATGGCGAAGACCCATGATAATTCCAATGGCCCACAAATTTACTTTAAAATCAGAAGAAAAAGAGGGAAATCACAATAATGAATATTTAATAATGAATCCAGCCTGGGTTATATCTGTCTTTATACCAATACAGTCATAAAATATAATTTTTCATATGTTTTTAATGGAAAAGGGGGCTCACAAAAGCGAAAGGCCCATGAAAATCATAATGCAGCCTAAGGATAGAAAAGGCCACAGAGCAGTTAGAGAGGAGAGGGTGTTTCTCCTCCTCCCACTTCAACCACAAAAACTCCCCTCATATATATATATATTTTTTTAAAGATTTTATTTATTTATTCATGAGAGACAGAGAGAGAGAGAGAGGCAGAGGGAGAAGCAGGCTCCCAAGGAGCAGGGAGCCCGATGCGGGACTCGATCCCAGGACGCTGGGATCATGACCTGAGCCGAAGGCAGACGCTTAACCATCTGAGCCACCCAGGCGCCCTCCCCTCATATATTTTATACACTGGTTTTCTAGGTGAGAATACAGTAGGGGAAAAACAAAGGAGGAGGTTTCCCCAACTTAAAAAAAAGTTTGAAGTCCACTGTTTAAAAACATGAGTTCGAATACTATACAGTGTTACACTAAATAGGTATTTCGTGGTCAGTTTAAACAATCTATTTTTTTGGACATGTGTAAGTTGTGGCCATTTTTATTGCTGAACAATGCATATACATACTGTTTGCTCACCCTCTGATTATTCCCCTAGAACAAATTTCCAAAAATAAAATTGCTGGCTTAAAAATGTATCTTGTAAGGTTTTAGACACAAATAACCAATCTGTTCCACAGAAAACCTGTACCAATTCTCTTCATACCAGAAGTATAGGAGAGTGGCCTGGTAACTTACAAACCCTGGTTTCATTGGTTAAAAACATGCTATTTCATTGTTTTGATTTACATTTCTTTGTTTAGTGATGTGGAGAAAAGTTTCACAAATTTACTGATCTTTTATATTTAGTTCTTATATTATGAGCCACCTGATCATATCCTTTGCTCATCTGTAAATTTATGATATTTTTATTTAAAAACAAAAACAAAAAAACCTGTCTCAGATGTTTCAAATAGTATTCTTTGCTATTTGCCCTTTCACTGTTTGAATTGCTTTTTTATATACACAACTCTTCAAATCTATAGACTGTTTTGTCCTTTACAGTTCACTGGGGGGGGGGGGGGGGGGCAGTGGAAAGGTTTATGTTTAGAAAAACCTTTCTCTATCCAAGATTATATCTATTAAGTCATGTTTTCTTCTATTTCATTATATATTTGGAATTTATTTTAATGTATGATGTATGGTAATTTTTTTCCAAATTCTTAAAAAATTATCTCAGCCTCATTTACTGAATAACCCCATCTTAAAAAAAAAAGTCACTTTTACTATTTCTGAGGTTTCTACTATGAGACTGTTGATATGTTTATTATGCATTTAATATTATACAATTTCCAAACATAATAGTTTATACCAAAAGCCTTCTTTAAGGGTCTTCTTTTTCAATATTTTCTTCACTACTATTGCAAAATTACTCTTCCAAATTGACTTTAAATTTATTTTGTCAAGTTCTAAAATGAAAGCAATATATACATATCTGGAACTTGATTGGAATTATTTTAAGTTTATGAGTTAATTTGATAAAGACAGATACATTTCCAATATTTAGTCTCTCCATAAAAGAACACTGCCTTTACTCAAATTACGTATTCCGACTTTCAGTAAACTGTGTGTTCTTTAAACAAGTGCTACATATTTCCTATTAAGTTGATCCCAAGCTATTCAGAATTTTTGGCAAATACAGTTTTTTTCCTCACATTTTTTCAAAATAGTTATAACTGGTGTTATTGGAAATCTTATTTTATAACTGTATTTCTAATACTATTGAATTGATTCTCTTGCTTTTCAAAACTAGACAATCATATTAACATCATTATGACCCCCTCTTTTCCAATATTTATTCCTAAATCTTTTTCTTATTCATTGCACTAGCTAGAAAATCCAAGCCAGAATAAACTAATAGTACAGATAGTGTCATGCATGACCAATATTTTATGGTTTCCCCTCCAATCTTATCCCCATCCTTCTCCACCATGTTCTCTGCGTAGGAGGCTGACCTATACAGACTGCATCCAATGAAACATGGCCAATAGGAGACACTGGCAAAGATAAGAAGTTGGTTGGAGAATAAGACTGATTATTCCTCTGGGTCCCACTCTAACAAGTCACCTGATGTTGGCAGTTTCCCTCTACTCCAACTCCTAAATGGTCAGTCTCTCCCATAGCCATAGTTATTTCTCTCCACAATCCCATATCAGTTCTCTCTCTTTACATCTTCTACATCCCTACCAGGTTACATACTTAAGCCAGTCCCCAAAACTTCTTCCCTGTTCTCATGGGGAAAATGGTAGATCACCTTATATTTGAGATCATCTTGTATTCATGTTGCAGTTTTAATATGCAGTAAGTTTTAAATGTAATATTCATAATACCATTTTATTCAAATTATTTATAATTACTTTAGCCTTTAGGTCTCTGATATAAGATTTACTTAGGAGAGTGTTTTTAAATTACCAACTCATTTAGGGTTTTTATTATTAATATCTAGTTTTATCACATTGTGGCCAAAGAATGAGACCTGTTCTGTTTCTGCTTCTTTTCTAAATTATGGAAGTCTTTGGCAAAATATATGGTCAATTTTTGTGGAGATTCCTGAACACCTGAAATGAAGATCTATGTTCTGTTTGTACATAGAGTTACATTTTTATCTATTAAATCAACCATACTAATATTTATTTAAACCTCTATAATCTTATGTGCTTTGTTTATATAATATGTTAATGATTAAGAAAGATGTTTTAAAATTTCCTCTAAGATATGTGCTCATTTTCCCTTGACACGCTTTTTACATTACATATTTTAATAACATAATATCAACAATTATGATAAATGTTCATTAATGATTGTACATCTCACAAATGAAAAGTGATCATTTTTGCCTTATTTTGAGTCTGTCTCAGGTATGTTTCATAGATAAAACATTTAATTACAATAGTTTTTTGAGACCTACTCTGAGAAGCATTCCATATATTTGTCAAAACTGTTTTATTTGGCCTTAAATTATTATATCTTATACTTTGTATTTTGTAACACCTTAAATGTTCTTTTGGGCTTTTTTTTTCTATGTTGCATACTTTCTCCAAAAATTTTTTGGCTTAGGGAGCCTGCCTGGCTTAGTCAGTAGAGCATATGACACTTAATCTCAGGGTAATGAGTTCAAGCCCCACGATGGGTGTGGAGCCTACTTAAAAAAAAAAAAATCGTCCTTGTGAATTAGAAATGTGCATCCTGTTTTCAATTCTACCTTGAAGTCATTATTATGACAATTTAAAATGCAGTTAGACATCTATTTCTCCAATTTTCTGTGATTTTATACCTCCCCCACTCAGTTGTTTTTACTTTTTTTAATATTATGTATTTTCTTTCAAGTTCCATTTGTTCTAGTTGCCCCTCCACTAAATCCAATGGCCCAAAAACCATTCTTTCCACTGTGTTCTCAACATCTATTCCATCTTTCTAACTTTTAATCTCTGTCCTATCCCCTTGCAATCCGGGAAAGCTTATCAAGATTGACTTGCAGATCTTTTTTGAACAGGCATTAAGGAGGAGTTACCCAACCAGGGCCAAAATGAGTTCCCATGCTAGGAGTGAGATAAATTTAGACCTCCTGGATCCACTGTTCAAGAGGAAATCCAAACACTTCACCCCCTCTCCATTTCCTAACACATGCAGCTGCAGCACCACTCCCTGCCTTGAGTCTCCCAGGACAAATCTCCTTATGTCCTTTAATCTTGTTTACATTTATCACCATAGGAAGCTGTAGCTCTCTGTGTAGGCCCTTATCTCCCTCCTGTTCCCTCACTGTGCATCCTGGAATTCACAGCCCATCATCCGCAAAAACTCCCATAACCTCAAACTCTTCTCTGAAAGTCTCACTGTCAAGCTCTACTTGAAATTCAGCTATTCCCGGATTTCACAGCTTCCACTAGAACCTTCTCAAGGGCCAGCAGCTTTTTCCCAGAACCCTCATACAACTAGAGATAGAGTCAGTGTTCTTTCTCCATATTGCTGCCTCTAGGCCATTCTTTCTCACTCCTTCCTAAAATCTCCCAGCTCTGAATCTCATAAAATTAAACTACCCACTACCCTTTATTACTAACATACCAACCCCTGAGTTACTCCCCCTCAGGTCCTTCTCACCAACATTGTCACGCTAACACTATTCTTGCCTTAATTTTTGCTGATTTCAATATACAGGTAGATAACCCTATTAATCCCTTGGGCTCTCCATGGCTTGAACTCTTCTCCTCCAAAGATCTAATCCTCCACCGTTCAACCACTCATTGCCATGCTTTTAATGGACATTTTACCATTACTATAATTTATAATCTCAACTTTACCCATCTTACTCTCCCCAGGTACACCTTTATACTCCAGTATAACTTTAATCCCACCAGGACATCTGCTGTTTTCCCTTTCCACTTCCCTTATCCCCTTGATGTCCTCCCTTTCCTAAGCTTTATCCAGCTAAAATGTCATGGTCCATCATGATAATTACTCCTATGCAAACAGATCTGACTTCCTTGCACCTCTCTTACTTCATTGTATTTGGCCTAACTACAACCTGGTTAACATCAACTCTCTTATGTACCTATGCAGTTGAATGTGGCTGCACAAAAACCCACAACCACAAACTAATCTCACTTAAAATTCATGACTATGAATCTCAAGTGACCCTTTAAAATGGCCCAGGAAACATACTCTACTCCATTTATCCTCCCATTCTGCCACACAACTATTTCATACCTTCTCTTATCTCCTGAAATCCCCAACCACTGCCCCCTCAAAGTCTTCATCTTTCAGCTGATGAACCTACTTCCTATTTCACTAACAAAACTGAACCACAAATTCTTAATCTCAGGAAACAAGCTGAGGGTTGATGGAGTGGGGGGTGGGGTGGGAGGGATGGGGTGGCTTGGTGATAAGACACTGGGGAGGGTATGTGCTATGGTGAGCTCTGTGAATTGTGCAAGACTGTTGAATCACAGATCTGTACCTCTGAAACAAATAATGCAATATATGTTAAGAAAAAAAAAAAAAAGAAGAAGAAGAATGTAGCAGGAGGGGAAGAATGAAGGGGGGGAAATCGGAGGGGGAGACGAACCATGAGAGACGATGGACTCTGGAAAACAAACTGAGGGTTCTAGAAGGGAGGAGGGTGGGAGGATGGGTTAGCCTGGTGATGGGTATTAAAGAGGGCACGTTCTGCATGGAGCACTGGGTGTTATGCACAATGAATCATGGAACACTACATCTAAAACTAATGATGTAATGTATGGTGATTAACATAACAATAAAAAATAAAAAAAATAAAAACTGAACCACAGACTCCCACCACTACATCTATCCATTTCCAGCAGCTACATCCATTTATTCCTATTACTATAGATACCCTCAGCTCCATTAGAACAAACCCCTCCACTTGTGCCCCAGATCCCATGCCCTCTCACCCACTCAAGGTCAACTACAGCAATGTTTCTCTCTTTGTCCTAGATCACCAGTTTTACCCCTCTACTAAATTAGTCCTATTAGCATACAAACCTGCTATAATTTCTTCCATCTTGAAAAAAAGTCCATCCTAACCATACTTCTTCCTTCATACTTGGCTCTTCCTGCAGATATCCCCACAGCTTTCTACTCATCTCCTTCAAGTATTTAGTCTAACATCACCTCAAAGGAGCTTACCCTGACAATACGAATCTAAAATTGTAACTAACCTCTACCATCACCACCACCACCACCACTCTGGCCCTCCCAATCTTCCAATCCTGCTCTATTTTATTTTCCATAGCACTTACCACCTTCTAATATTCCATATTATTGATATATTTATTACATTACTAGTCTGTCTTCCCCCATTAAAATGTAAACTCCATTAAGGGCAAGTCTTTATCTAATTCACTGAGATATTGCAAGTGCCTAAAACAAAGTCTAGCACCAAGTCAGCACTCAATAAATACTTGATAAGGGGCACCCAGGTGGCACAGTCGGCTAAGCGTCTTACTCTTGGTTTCAGCTCAGGTCGTGATCTCAGGTTCTTGAGATGGAGCCCTGAGTCAGGCTCTGTGCTCAGTGCAGTCTGCTTAAGTTTCTCTCTGCATCTCCCTCTGCCCCTGCCCCCCACTTGCACATGTGCAAGCTCTCTCTCTCTCAAATAAAAAAACTTAAAATAAAATTAAAAAATGAATGAATAAATAAATACTTGATACATGAATGAATAAAGTATGGGTCCATTCTTCACTGCCTCTTACACCAGTTTAAATTCCACCATGGCACTGTTTAAGGACATTCTTTCCTAACTCTGCATGCCACTGTTTTCATCTTAGTCTCCTGTCTTATCTCATGGTTGATTATTCATTTCTTGTTCCTTCAATTCATGTGTTCCTCAACTTCACTCCCAGCCAAACCAAATGCTAAATTTACTTCCCCCTCCTACAGGAGCTCTTTTACAAACATAAGACTTTTCTTGTGAATATAATTACTTTTTTCATTAAGTATAGTTTTTTTTTTAATGAACACTGTTCTAATTCTTCCATATCTATTTTTCAGCCTAGTAATTGCTCAGAAACAGGTAAATCCTGCAGCAAATTCCGCTCAAGTGCTCTCCTTTACACCACGATTTAATTAGAATTGTACTTTCAGATCTGAAGATAAAGAGCTGGCTAACAGCAGTTTTTGTTATTCTTTCCTTGCTCCGGGAACTTGAGGGACGTAGGAAAGGAAATGAACACTTGGGGCTGTGGATATTCCCCGTATGAAATCTTCATCTGTGTTTGGAAAAGATGAACATCTTCCACATCTAATTCTTTCTCTAGCTCAGCTTCTACTCACATATACATTGTGTATGTCTAGCTCTCTACTTAGCGTTACTGCCTACTAAATTAGGAAGGAACCTTGTTCCCTTACGACAAATCCTCACTAAAAAGAAGCCCAACGACTCAGTGGTGGTGTTCACCTGTATACCCTCTATTGTAATTCCTTTTGAACCCTGGCAAAGGAAGGGGTTCTAAGATCACAGGCTCAGGACCCAGACTTCTTGACTTCAAATCCCAGCCTCACCACTTACTTTGATGTGTAACCTCACTTTCTTTATCCTTAACTAGAGATACCCACATCTCATTAGGTTGCTGAGCATTAAAGATTAATGCATTTTAAGTGCTTAGAAGAGTGCCTAATACATAAATAACATTCAATAAATGTTAACTCTTCCTCCTCCTCTTTGTCGTGCCTCTCACCTCTATCTATAAAAGTAGAGATGTTAGTAGGACTATGTCAAGATTTCTTCTATTTACAGTGACAATGAAGCACTTTCTCACAAAGGGATTTATGAGTAAACGCTTCATATAGTCTTTCAATCTAATCCAACCTCCACTATATCTAATAGAAACCCTTTCCTAATTCCTAATTCAGATGTAAATTCTTCCGTGTTCTTATACTCTTTTGGTGTGTCAATTTGCACAAGAGTGTAGCTCCAAACCTGTGCCTACACAAATATTTCTTTCTTAAAGCTCTCTGGAATCATTTATTTAATTAAAAAACCAACTTCTCATTGGTGTATCATGTAATTCATTTCAGAGACGCCAGGAATAATTTTTCAACATAGACATGAGAACATCACAGAGTTTAAGAAACACTGATCTAGGATATCACATTAAGAAGAACAAGAAGAGGGGTGCCTGGGTGGCTCAGTCATTAAGCGTCTGCCTTCGGCTCAGGTCATGATCCCAGGGTCCTGGGATCGAGCCCCGCATCAGGCTCCCTGCTCAGTGGGAAGCCTGCTTCTCCCTCTCCCACTCCCCCTGCTTGTGTTCCCTCTCTCACTGTGTCTCTCTCTGTCAAATAAATAAATAAAATCTTAAAAAAAAAAAAAAAAAGAACAAGAAGAAGAAGAAAGAATTCAGTTACTCACGATGCTCCTGAATTCATGATGCAGCTCTTTGCTCCACAAAAACAATCTCTGCCATCATCATGATTCATTCCAAGGTTATGACCCAACTCATGAGCAACAATGGATGCAAACGTCTCCACTGTGATTTGCCCAAACTGCCCAAACACAGGTAAGTATTAATTAGGTTTCTGAACAAAAAGGATATGTTTATTATTTTTTCCACAAAAGGAAATTAATCACTACAGTGGTGACAGTCTTCATGACAAATCAAGCAACCAACATCAGTCTTCACACATTTCACTAGGAAACTGATATGACATGGAGATAGATCCTTTAAGCAACAGACCAATTACTTTAGCACTAATAAGTTATTTGCAATGATTTATGGGAAAACAGATTCATGGTTCTAATTTAATTTTCTTAAATGGGGTTTCAACTTCCTTGTCCATAAAAAGTGAGGAGCTAATAAACACATAATATTAGAAAACTTAATCCAGTCTCTAAAGAAAAAACACGTCTACCACTTCTACCCAAAATATTGTTTTAAGGACTAGGGGAGGAAGTACGTGGTCAAATGCTTGACACTGTCCTGACACAAACATCCAAAGTTAAATATCAAGAACAAAAACGTACCACGTTAATCCCGCCTGCGTGGCTCCTTGAACATACTGTTCCCACAAATGCCATTCCTGCAGTCCCACCAAAACCTTTCTTCCTAAATGAAAATACAAGGTCAAAGTTAGAAAATGTACTTGGGGGGGGTGAAAGGAACACACTGCTCTTATTTCTTTGGATAAGCTTAAACTGGGCTGGTAGAACCTACAAAAACTGGGAGAAAAATGGCAAAGATAATTGACATCTTAAAATCAGAATACAATTAAGTCTTATTTCTTTTTTATTCTCAGAGAACAAGATTAATAACACAAATTCTTTTTTTTTTTTTTAAGATTTTATTTATTTATTTGCCGGAGAAGCAGGCTTTCTGCCGAGCAGGGAGCCCGATGCGGGGCTCGATCCCAGGACCCTGGGATCATGACCTGAGCCGAAGGCAGACGCTTAATGACTGAGCCACCCAGGCGCCCCGAACACAAATTCATTTTTCAGACAAATGAAGATGTTTTAGATACTAAGCCAAGTTTTTTTTTCCTACCCTCTAGATGAAAAATCTTCCTAAAATGCATTATATTTACTTATTCAAAAATTCTAATGAGGAGAGACAACACTCAATGAACATAACACACATAGGAGGCTGCAAAGCAGGGAGCACGGGGACATAAGAACCACAATGGCCTCCATGTGGTTCCCAATCATCCCTGACACACTTGTATCTCAAAACCTATTTTCTCCACCTGGAACTCTTTTGCCTAGTAAATACTCCTAACTGATTCCCTCACCTCCTTCAAGTCTTTACTCACAAGTCTTCTCTTCGAGGCCTTCCCTCACCATGCCAACCTGACTCCTCCAATACTTTTCTTTCTTGGGAGGTGCTCCACTATTTATTGAATAGAAAAGCATAATAATAACAACACAATGTACTTAAAATGTTCTATAAGCCTTCACAAGTGCCTTACAAAAATAATCTCATTTGATCCTGAATTTTTTTATCCTACTAGATAAAAATTATTGGGCCCACTGAACAGAGTAAGAAACTGAGACCCTGGGAAGTTGTATCTTCAGCTGTTAGGTCACCAAGCTGTGGTTTGACATAATGCTATCTGATTCCACATTTACCACCCTCAATGGCTATACCATCCTGGCCCTTTCTCCCCTGTAGCCAGGTAACCACATTCTAATTAGGGAGAAATGCAAGAAAAGAAATGTCTTCATGTCACCAGAAGCTGAGCCTACAGTGCAACAAAAACTGTGGCTACTAAGTTTCTTCAAACACTTCCTGGACTCTGAGTCAGAATATGAGCTTCACTGGTTGTAACCTTAACCTTCCTGAGAAACATGCACCTACAGGAAAATGAGGTACTTATTCCTTCACATGATGATAGAAAATTAGAACCCAAGACACTGTGTTGTATATCTAGTTCCATTATCACAAATTTATAGATGACAGAGGCCATGTGACATGCCCAAGCTCATGATGGTTCTTTCTGTACCAGTCTCCACTAGCAAGCCAAGGCAGGCAACTCCTTCAGATGAGAAAGGCAGATGCCCGCCCTTGGCCTTAAGTGGCTGAACCAAAGGCAAGGAGATGGAGAATTCAGCCTTATGCATCATCTCAGGCAGTGCTTTTCAAACTATCTAGAGGGAAGGGCCAGTAATTTTTTCTTTAATTTCCAATTCATTGCAGACCAATACGTCTTCATTTTCCCATTTTTTTAACTGAAATCATTGATATATTAATTTCAGACATAATCGGATAACTATATACATTATGAAATGCTCACCACCATAAGTATAGTTACACTCTTCCTATACTTTTACTTCTACCCTCCCTGCTCTATTTTTCCTCCTTACCATTTATTAGTATTTAATGTATTATACACATTCATTTATCTCATTTATGGCTAATCTCCTCTACCAGAATATGGACTCCATGAAGGCAAGAATTTTCATCTGGACAAACACAGTACAACTATATGAGTTCCCTTACAGAAAATTCTAGAAAATGGAAATTAACCCACATTAACAGAAAAAAAGATTAGTGGTTGCTTGGGGAAGGAATTTTTTTTTTTTTGGAGGGGAGAGGAGATTGGATTACAAAGGAGCCTGGAGGGAATGGGTATGTTTGTTATCTTGATCATGATGATAGTTTCATGGCTATATACATATGTCAAAACTCTTCCAAATGTACACTTTAAATATGTGCAGCTTAGGGGCGCCTGGGTGGCTCAGCCTTCAGCTCAGGTCATGATCCCAGGGTCCTGGGATCGAGCCCCGCATCATCGGGCTCCCTGCTCAGTGGGAAGCCGGCTTCTCCCTCTCCCACTCCCCCTGCTTGTGTTCCCTCTCTCGCTGTCTCTCTCGCTGTCAAATAAATAAATAAAATCTTTATAAATAAATAAATAAATATATGCAGTTTAATCTTCATCCATCACACCTCAATAAACCTGCTTAAAAATTTAAAACATTTTAAAAATAGAGAATTTCTGTCTTCTTTATTCATTGCTATCCCCAGTGCCTAGGGTATACACCTAATAAATATATTATAAATGAATGAATAAATCTTTCTCTGGGGCATCTGACCAGCAAGGAGAAGAGGGCCAGAGATACTGACATAAGGGAATTGCCAAGGAAACACTTTAGCCAGATCACCCTCTACTTAATGCCATAGTCCCCAGGCCCTACTCATGTACTCAATGCTTCCAAAAGGCTCTTTAGTACCCCATTCTTAACCAAAAACACAACCAGGGATCATTAGACAGACATTTGGGAAATGCCTCTACATGACAAGTGGATACAGACAGAAAAGACAAAGACAGTTTGGTAGGTTTGGTTGGGCAAGGCATGAGAAATGTGCTAGATGCCTGTCCCTTCTGGCCCTTTGTGAACTAGAAGGCATGCCCACTGGCAGGAGGATACTTGCAGGTGTAATTTAACTAAAAATTCATAAAAAGGGCTCTAAAAATCCACTTTGGCATTTTCACTGCCTTGCTTTAAATTAACTCACATAAGGGGCACCTGGGTGGCTCAGTCGTTAAGCGTCTGCCTTCGGCTCAGGTCATGGTCCCAGGGTCCTGGGATCAAGCCCAGAGTCGGGCTCCCTGCTCCGCGGGAAGCCTGCTTCTCCCTCTCCCACTCCCCCTGCTTGTGTTCCCTCTGTCACTGTGTCTCTCTCTGTCAAATAAATAAAATCTTTTAAAAAATTAATTAATTAATTAACTCACATAACAAAAGAAAACAAAAGAAAATCAAGGGTGAGGGGAATGGCCAGCATTCTCTGTGTGGATGGATGAAAGATGACTCCAAACTTCGCTGTGAAAGAGGAGAAAGCAAGGGGGTCAACGCTCAGAGACAAGACCCTTTGCTCTTCTTTGCTCCCGCCTTTATTGGTCCTTCAGGAGAATCATAAATCTTTATCACTCTTTCTCAAGCATGTGATGTGTGACAAGGTGTCTTGCTGGAACTAGGAGGATCTGTTTACGGGAAAGATACGATATGCTAATCTGCCTGTTCTACGAGTTCTGCTAAACATAGCCTAAAGGGACAATGCATACATCTCTTAGATCCCAGGGTGGCTGTTTGGGCTAAAAAGCTTCAGGGAACTCCGAGAGGCATTCCTACAGCAGAGTGGTCATGGCAGAGTGGTCATGCAGGCCCCAGCAGTCCAAAGGCCAAGGCCCTTCTCCAAAACCTTCCCTGCCTCCAGCGGCCTCCGTGTTACATTTTAGCAAGCCAGGTATTATGGATGATTTCATGCTCTACATTAACCTCAACACAAGGGAAATTTTTCCTCAGAAAAAAATTAAGAGTTTTAGGGGCACATGGGTGGCTCAGTCATTAAGCGTCTGCCTTCGGCTCAGGTCATGATCCCAGGTGGGATCGAGCCGCGCATCGGGCTCCCTGCTTGGCGGGAAGCCTGCTTCTCCCTCTCCCACTCCCCCTACTTGTGTTCCCTCTCTCGCTGTCTCTCTCTGTCAAATAAATAAGTAAAATCTTAAAAAAAAAAAAAATTATGAGTTTTAGGTACCATCAACACTGAGGGAGGCAAAAATATATAAATTAGAACATTTTTCTGCAAAAAGCCAGCCTATCAAGTTAGAAGACTTTGGCGGGGGGAGTGGTAGGGTGTTTGGGGGGGATAAAGAGGAGCAATAGCTTTATTGCTTTGCCAAGTAAAGGAGGCTGCAGCAGGCTAAGGCCTTCAAAACTGCAATCCCTCAAGCCAGAAAACTTTTAAGAAGGATGAAATGTTTCAAATAGTTTTAAATGAGGATTTTGCTTTAAGTTTTGAACTGTATTTGTATTAAGTGATTTATATAAGTTTAGGTTTTATTATGGTACCGTGGAAATGCTATGTAAAAGAAGAAAATTTTAAAAACATCTATCAGCAAGATCCCAAAGAGAATAAAAAAATTACTATATCCATGAAATCAGAACTTGATTATATAAATTAAAGGGGACAAAAAGATCTACAGAACATTAAAAATAAGATTGCAGAAATAGAAAACTCAATAGAAAGCTTAGAAGAAAAATTTAAGGAAATAATATTCCAGAAAGTAGAACAAAAAGACAAAAAGAAAGGAGATGAAAGATAACAAAATTAGAGGATAAGCAGAAGAAAACTCAACAGCCAACCAAATAAAAGGAACCCCAGAAGGAATGGCGAACAAAAATACAGAGGATCAAGTCATCTACAAAATAATTAGAAAAAAATTCCTAAAACTGCAAGACATCAGTCTCAAGATTGAAGTTACCCACTAAGAACACAACACAATGAGTGATAAAAGACCTACACTGAAGCATATCATCAGGACAATTCAGAAGCCTGGGGACCAAGAGAAGATCCTAGAAGTTTCCAGAGAAGGAGGAAAACAAACAAACAAACCCACAAAGGATCAGGAATCAGAAAGGCTTAAGGCTTCTCAACAGTAATACTGGAAGTCAAAAGAAAGAGCCATGCCTTCAAAATTCTGAAGGAAAAAGACTTCATGCCTCGAATTTTACACACAGCCAAATAATCAAAAAAGTTACAAAACAAACTGTAAAGTACACCTCTGAAAAACTGAGTCACTTAGGCCCTAGGGTAATCAGAGGTCACACAGATGTAATTTTTAAATTCTATTCTGAGACGGTGAAGCACATTTTCTGACATGCAAGGGTCAAAATTTTTTCTTTCCATATATTCTTTCACAAGAAGAAACTAGAAAACATGCCATACCAAGGTGAGCGAGTAAAACCCAAGAAAGAGGAAGGACATGGAATAAAGGTGACAGGGAATCCAACACAGAAGGGAAGTCTCATTATCATACTGTGACTTGTGGGGTATCATACAAAGCTCTGTTATTCAGACAAATGCTCAAAAACCTTAAGAAAACATGATTCTAATAAAAGAAAATAAGCGAAAGTTACTGTTCTGACCATTTCATTAATAGCACTTTTCTTAAAATCACTTACAAAACTAGCTGTGCACTGTCATGTCTCCGACGTGTTATGAGAAACTTTTCCCGCCACTGTACAAAGTTCCCCAACACATCACCAGCACCTCCAATTATGTTGATCAGGTTTCCATTTGTCCAAATCTCTAGTCCAACTAGCACAATTCGAATATTCAACATAATATACATCTAGGAAGAAAACAAATAAAAGTCTATAAAATATATTAAAGAATACAAGAGTATCTTTTAACTTATGATGAAGTAACACAACTACTTGAAATAAAAACAGGACTCCTCCCCTCCAAAAAATACATTTCGTTCAATATAATGAGACTCTAACCTCTGAAGAGTCTCAGTGTCCTCATCCACAAAATAAAAGTAATAAAAGTTCAAAATCGTTTTTATCTTCCATTCCAAAATCTGACAAACTGAAAATTTTAAGTTTTTGGTAAATTTGCCTTCCAAATTGCCCTAAACTAATGTAAATCTATTTATGGTCCATATGTATCTCACTTAATGTAAATACTCATACATTTCACTATAGGAATATCAGTGAGTTTGATTACAAAGAGCTACCAGAAGATCCTGTTATGCAATACATGGTGAACCATATTACCTTTCTAAACTTTTACCTAAAATTCTAATTACACATACCCCAAAGGTTTCAGATAGTGCACTATGGAACTCATTTTTATTTCATAGAGATACTGTGAGTAATAAATGACAATAAATGTAAAGCACTTGGCTCAGTTTCTAGCATATTATAAATGCTCAAGAGAACACTACTGTCCTCATCATTATTATTATGCTTAATATTCACAACAGGGAAATACCTTATAGATGAAATTATCTTATAAGAACATGCATCTAATTCTTCAATATCTCCCACTGGATGAATGAACTACAAAGTCTCAAACCAAATTTCTCTCTCTCTCCCTCCCTCCCTCTTGCTCTCCCTCTCGCCCTCACACACACACACACACACACACACACACACTGTCATATCATGGTTTCAGAGTAGGAGGCAGCCTTCATCAAAGTAAGATTGAGTAAAAATTCAAATATCTTTTCATAAATGCCAAAGTTCCTTACCCTTTCTACACTGAGGATAAAATAGATGCTGATATGAAATCTCTTACTTGTCTCAGTCTTTCCACAGTTATATATTCCTTTCAAACATAAAAAATGTTACAAAACAAACTAGAAAACAGACCCCTGAAAGACTGAGTCCCTAGGATAATCAGAACTCAAATGAGACAGTTTTTAAATTCTGTTCTGAGACTATGAAAAGACAGGCTAGAATAATCCCACTTAATAGAAAATACAACTCACACTATCCAAGTAGTTTGCTAAACGGATCATCTCCTCTCTCACTGCAGTCTGATTTCTTCCCATCATGTCATACTGAAAAGCAAGAAAGGAAAATCATTTTCACCAAAGTCATTTATGAAAAAAATTTCTAAAATCTGTTATAATGAAGATAAGAATCCCAAATATTTCCTCTGAACTAAAAATGGAGGCATTTAGACACTCACCTGCCTTTCAAATTAACAAATCTAAAGGATACATTTCAGTGATAAATAGGAATAAGAAAAACAGGTTCAAGTGTGAAATGGTTAATAAGGAAAACATACTGAAGTCTTTATTTGCTCCAAATTAGCATAATTTTAAAATTAATTCTCTTTAATGTTCTTTTTATTCATTTTAATGCAAAAATGTCTTTGAACAGTTTATAAAGGTAGTGTTTAAAACAATCAAAATGCACAGATAAAGGAATAAAAACAATCTAACAGATTTCCTGACCCTTTCATCCCTTAGGCTAAAGACATTACCAATAAACAATTTCTAAGCTCTGGACTAAATTAATGAGAGATTAACCAATGTTCACCAACAGACACTATATGTAGACAAAACAGATATTTAAAAGTTTAACTATATTAAAACAAACAGCTGATATGACTGATGATTTTCTTCAAGACCTGGCTAAATCCAAATGTCCATTTTAACATTATTTTAATACAACCAACTAAATAACTAATGAAAAGAAAATTTTAAAAAGAATGTATGGTTTTGCTCTAAGATAAGAGCATTAATATCAGAATAAATCAGACCTTTTATCAGTCACACATTTTATGATGATACTCCTAAACAAAAAAATTTAATATATCTGATAAGGTTTGATAAAATGGAATCATTCTTATTTTGAACCATTTTCCACCAGTACATAATGAATCTATCTGGAGAGAGTAATCAATAAAAACACTTCAAATCTCTATTTTTGACTTGTCCAAACATTCTCCAGAAACTTTTTATCCATTATCAGGGTAAAGTTCATGCTTGGTCATATTCCCTGTGCTTTTTCCTTCTACCACTTGAGGGTAATGAACCTATAATGAACAAATCTGAATACGTTTCTATCTGTTAATAAATACAGCTTGTTTATTTCCAACCTATACACAATAAGGGATTTTTTTTTAAACCATAAAAATCCTCTAAACGGTCTCTGCTGCTTATAAGAAAGGAACTGCCAATATTGCTAAGTTTCTACAAATAACTCTTTTCACACAAACAACAAAGCTGAAGTAAAAGTCAGACAAAATATTTCAAATAATCTATATGTTAAATTATATAACAGCTGTATCTAAAACTGATAACCCTGTAAATGCTGAAATAGACCCATTACTTTTCTTAGCTAAGTTAAGCACAATTCTTAAATATGAATAAGGAAAATCCCTGGTGTTATCCTGGACACAGAAATTAATAGTAAATGCTAAAATCAACTATTCTCCTCTATTCCCTTCTAAAGCATGCCACGACCCAGAATTTTCTGCCTCTTATAGTGAAGTATATGTAAGTTAGCTGAAATTCTAAAAAGCAAAGCAATTTCATTAGGCAACAAAGCAGTATCTGATTAGCTGATTTTTCATCACAGTCCTTTAAAGTCATCTGAAAAGGTGACCCTAACTGAAGGGCAATGAAGAAAGTCTGCATAAGCAAATCACCCAAAAGAACAGGGAGGGAAAAATCACCAGTAAAAAATAGTTAGAGGTATTCTCATTTGCTATGTTCAGCTTCTGGTGGGATTATGAACATCAAGCATGTTTAAAAGAAAAAAGCCATTTTAGTTTTAAAATTACATTTAAGAAAAATCAAGACAAATATATTATATTTTATGTTTCCTTCATGGGATGCTCACTTCTCATCTGCTTTTCATGAAAAAGAAGAAAAACTGTCACCAATCCTACCCTTTCCTTGTCTACGACAATGAACAGCTCCACATATCGGGTCTGTGGCAGGACAGCTCTTCTTCTCTGTCAAAAAAACAAACATCATAAAGGAAAAAAAAAAGTTATAAGACTACGTGTTTAAAAAAAAACAAAAACTACATGTGTTTCATAGGTAGCGGCCTTACCCTCATCTCTAATCTCTTATTTCAGGTCTGCTAAGAACATGATAAAATTATTTTACTTCACACAGATCAATAAAGCCAAAAACATTTTTTTTCTAAAAAAGTGCTATCTGCTCTCTGTACTAGTCTAAGAAAAATTCTAGTTAATGATAATATGAGGTATTCAAATTTCCAAAGCAGAATTACTGATTTTCTAATATCAAAACTACACATACTCACACACACTCTAATGGGAAACCCCACTACTACATTAAAAGTGGAAAAACAAAGGTAATAATTATAATATTGCAAGAATATAATAACCCAGAGCAGGAGTGAGGACAAGGTTGCTGCTTCAAAAAATGACTAGTTCAGTGATTTTCAGAAATTCATGTAAAGTACAGAATTCGACAAAAATTTAAAAGTTTTCCAATGATTAAAGTTAAAAAAGAACAGTCCAACAGGGGTGCCTGGGTGGCTCAGTCGTTAAGCGTCTGCGTTCAGCTCAGGGCATGATCCCAGGGTCCTGGGATCAAGCCCCGCATAGGGCTCCCTGCTTGGCGGGAAGCCTGCTTCTCCCTCTCCCACTCCCCCTACTTGTGCTCCCTCTCTCGCTCTGTCTGTCAAATAAATAAATAAAATTTTAAAAAATTAAAAAAAAAGAACAGTCCAACAGTCAAAAGAGTGCACAGCGAGAGGCAATGAAAATAATGCCATAAACTCGTATGAAAACATACTAGAAGAGGCACATGCTTCTTCCAACACAGCAGTATCTTATAGAAAGGCACAGTGCCCACAACTAAAGTTGACCTGTTCCTAGAAACATTTCAATCTAAGAGCCCCATGTCATGAGTAAGCAGGGAATCCTAATGAAGACTCAAAATAGGGATACAAGTGTTCCTGGAAGACATCTGAAATAATTAATGTCTTAACTCTCAATTGTTCTCTCTTTCCCTGATCTAGGGCTCAAAAATCACTATTCTTGTTTGTGTAAAAGGTATCTAAATAAGACAAACCATGAGAGTTGATGGACTCTGAAAAACAAACTGAGGGTTCTAGAGGGGAGGGGGGTGGGAGGATGGGTTAGCCTGGTGATGGGTATTAAAGAGGGCACCTTCTGCATGGAGCACTGGGTGTTATGCACAAACAATGAATCATGGAACACTACATCTAAAACTAATGATGTAATGTATAGGGATTAACATAACAATAAAAAAATTTTTTAGGGCGCCTGGGTGCCTCAGTCGGTTAAGCGGCTGCCTTCGGCTCAGGTCATGATCCTGGGGTCCTGGGATCGAGCCCCGCATCCGGCTCCCTGCTCAGTGGAGAGCCTGCTTCTCCCTCTCCCTCTGCCTGCCACTCTGCCTACTTGTGCTCTCTATCTCTCTGTCAAATAAATAAATAAAATCTTTAAAAAAAAAAAAAAAATTTTTAAAAAAAGGTATCTAAATAAAAAAATTGTACTGCTCTCTGAAAGACAATATAATGGACTATTATGTAACAGTAATAAAAAGAAATATAAGTTTTTAAGATTTAAGCCCTGATTCTAAAACATACAGAAGCTTGACTGCACTTGGTGGCAGGAACTGCATCTTTTTATCCCCTAGTACCTATCAAAATGTCTGGCACATAGTTGGAAAAAACATAACAATAATAAGTATTGGTTTAATACATAAATACATGATTTTTTAACACTTTAGTCCGAGCCATGAAGAAATATATTTCCTTACTCGAAGTAGCTGAGTGATGCTAGGAGGCTCTTCCTCTTCATAGTTTATGGTTTCTTTCTCTATATCCTTGTTGGAAACCCCACATTTCAGAGGCTCTTTGTGGACATCATCCATTCGATAAAAGATGTGCTCAAAACGAGAGCTGTTTTGCAGGGGTTCAATCCCGTAACTCACATTCTCTATATGCAGCAATCCTCTAAGTATCGCATTACACATACACAATTTTTAAGAATGAAGAAAATAATACACAGGAAAAGGAATCAGAAAACCTGAATTCAAATCCTAGTTCTTAACATGTATAAGAAAGGGTAGTATGGTATAGAGAAAAATACTAGGTTTTAGAGTCATGCAGACGTAAATTTAAAACTCAAGACTGCTACTCACTAATATCACTCCCTAAAAGTCAGTTAACCTCTCCAAGTGACTGCTGTATGTATAATGGAAGTTAATTCAGAATAGTGGCTAAAAGTATGGAGTCTAGAGCCAGAGAACCAGCATTGGAATCCCAAATGTTTCCTCCTAGCTGTGGGACTCTCAGCAATGACTTAACCTCTACCTTACTTTATTCTACATGGGGTTGTTCTGAAAACTAAATTATTATATAAATGTGAAGTACTCAGTAGATGGCCTGACACACAGTAACTGCTCCGTGTTATTACTTAAATGGAGATAATTATAGCCATCTTATACAGCTGGTTTGAGAATTAAAATAATATTTATTAGTTCAATCAGTCACGTAACCAACGAGCCAGCACATAGCATCATATTGCCAGGCCTTCAATAAATATAATTTTAATATTATTATCACTTTACTTGATATGTGGTACAATTTCTCTGAACCTCAGTTTGCTCATCACCTAAATATGGAGAGAGTGAGCCCCTTTTCACAGGTATTATGAGACTTAGATGAAAGAAGATAGGTGAAAATTTTATAGAGTGCTACAGAAATTAAAAGTATGCTTTTTAAAATAGCAAAAATTACTTAGCAGTCTCAAATCAACAAAATTTTCTCTTTAGATATTGAAACTCATCAACTGTAATATTTTCTTAAATAAACATGTCCAGAATGATACCCGATACATAGCTCTAAAGATCTTCAGCAATACCAAAGTAAAATCTAATTTTGTTAAGTCCCTCAAAATGACTTGATTTAGAAACAGAGATAGGTAAAAGGGTAAGAAATAGAAGAAAGAAAAAAAAAGGTGACACAGAAAATTCCTTACCTGAGTCCAAAACAGTCGCTAAGAGCAATCGATGAATTATAAACTCCCTCCACATAGCCCCGATAATGACAATGATTCTAAACAATAAAAACTGTATTATCTTCAAATACTGTTACATGGCTATAATTCATCACAGAAATTACAGAGCTAACAAAATTATTTGAGGTCAGTAAACTAATAATTTTGTTTATATCACTGGCATCTTACAATATCAATGGCATTCTTTGGACTATCTATTATGACCCTACAAGTACACAACTGTTTAGGCAGAAGTCCAGAGGATACTAAGTACAAACAGCTCTACCCCAATAACCTTTAAGCCTAGAAGCAGAACAAGACAGCATTATGTCATGTTTAAAATCTTAGATCACAGTCATCCAAGAAGCAACAGCAACCGACATCTAACTGACATCTAACACAGCAGGGGATCCTGTGACAAGCTAATGCTGCCAAGAGGGAAGAAAAATGAGTATGTGGCAAAAAGTAATTTTGATCCCATGATTTTCTTTTCTTCATATATTTATATTAATTTTCTTATTATTAGTTTTACATTTAGCCATCTTAAAAAATAAAAGAGGCTTTAGCCTTAATTTTGAACAACAAATTGGCCATTGGAAATACAAGCATATTATCACTAATATCAGATTTTTTTTACTACACAATGAGATTTTTTCCTTTTAAAACCATTTCAAAGCACTAAAAAAAAGCCAAGGTCATGGGGAGGGGGCTGTTGGGGAGCCTAGCCCTACCAGACATTAAGACATATCACAAGGCCTTAATAATTAAAATAGTATGGTACCAGTGGCGAATTGAGAGAACCACCAGTGGAACAGAATTTGGGGACTTGAAATAGACCAAAGTACATATGGAACTGGGACAAGGATTTTTGTAATAAATGGTGCTCAGTCCACTGGTTAGACATTTGGAAAAGGATAAAATTAGATCCATACCTCACACCATACATCAGAATAAAATCTAAATGAATCAACAATCTAAACATAAAAAATAAAAACCATACAAAAACTAAAAGAAAATATGGGTGAATTCCTCTTTAACCTGGGTGTAGAGAAAGGCTGTCACTCAAAATATATATGCAATAAAAGAAAAAAATGATAATTTTTACTACATAAAAAGTTTTTCAAATTTCTACATGGAAAGAAACACCAAAAAACAAAATCAAACACAATATACAGATTGGGAAAAAAAATATTTGTAACTTGTATCACAGCTAGAAGACTAACATCCCTAACTATAAAGAACTCTTAAACATCAAAGGGGAAAGATTAAAAACTCAATAGAGGAGAGGAA
The DNA here is from genome assembly GCF_004348235.1 of Phoca vitulina. Taxonomy (NCBI): domain Eukaryota; kingdom Metazoa; phylum Chordata; class Mammalia; order Carnivora; family Phocidae; genus Phoca; species Phoca vitulina. The sequence continues at coordinate 5,603,498 of NW_022589718.1, forward strand.
GAAGTAAAACTGTCACTATTTGCAGATGACATAATATTATATATAGAAAACCCTAAAGACTCCACCAAAAAACTGTTAGAACTAATAAATGAATTCAATAAAGTTGCAGGAAACAAAATCAATATACAGAAATCTGTTGTGTTATATCCACTGATAATGAACTAGCAAAAATAAAAATTAAGAAAACAATCCCATTTACAATTGCATCAAAAAGAATAAAATACCCAGATATAAATTTAACAAAGGAGGAAAGACCTATACACAGAAAATGATAAGACATTAATGAAAGAAACTGAAGAAGATACAAATAAACAGAAAGATAATCCATGATCATAGATTGGAAGAACAAATATTGTTAAAATGTCTAGACTAGGGGCGCCTGGTTGGCTCAGTCATTAAGCGTCTGCCTTCAACTTAGGTCATGATCCCAGGATCCTGGGATCGAGCCCCACATCGGGCTCCCTGCTCAGCGGGAAGCCTGCTTCTCCCTCTCCCACTCCCCTTGCTTGTGTTCCCTCTCTCACTGTCTCTCTCTCTCTGTCAAATAAATAAATAAAATCTTTAAAAAAAAAATGTCTAGACTAACCAAAGCAATCTACAGATTCAATGCAATCCTATCAAAATTCCAAGGGCATTTTTTACAGAAATGGAACAAAAAATCTAAAATTTGTCTGGAATCACAAAAAGCACCACATAGAATAAAGACACTTCTTTCTCTTCTTGAGAAAGAAAAACAAAGCTGGAGGCATCATGCTCCCTGATTTCAAACTATACTACAAAGCGATGGCAATCAAAACAGTATGGTGTTGGCATAAAAACGGACACACAGATCAATGGAACAGAACAGAGAGCCCAGAAGTAAACCCACACCTATATAGTCAGTTAATTTCTGACAAAGGAGCCAAGAATATACCAGTCTCTTCAATAAATGGTACTGAGACAACTGGATAGAAAAGAATGAAACTGGACCAACATCTTATACCATACATAAAAATTAACACAAAATTAGATTAAAGACAGCATAGCAACTATAGTTAATAATGCTGTACTGCATATATGAAAGTTGCTAAGAGATTAATCTTAAAAGTTCTCATCACATGCACAAAAAAATATTTTAACTATGTATAACAGATATTAATGAGACTTACTGTGGCAATCATTTCACAATATATACAAATATCAAATCATTATGATGTACACCTGAAGCTAATGCAGTATAATTCATGTCAATTATACCTCAACTAAAAAAAAAAAAACTCTTAGAGGAACAGCAACAAAAAAACCCAATGGAAAATAGGGCAAAAGACACAAACAGGCAATTCACAAAAGAACATAAAAATGCCCTCACATATATGAAGATTTTCAATCTCACTCATGAAAAAGTAAGAATCGTGAGTCTACACTGACATAATTAAAATTAAGAAAGGAAAACTTTTCCTTGCAGAAGGCACTAATGCATAGAGAAGCACTAATGAAATTAGGAAATCACCATTTTAACCACAATCATAATAACCATTAATTCAGGAAAATAGTAAATACTAACACTAGTAAATACTAACACTAGTAGGTAAAAATTTGAGAAGTAACAGGATATTTATATTAGTCTCAAAATGTCTAACCATAATATTCATTTACAAAGGCAAAAAAAACATTAACTGAACAGAGGAGAAACAGGGCAGACAATTCCTTAACTAAATGATCAAAGTTAACACTGTCAGCAACAACACTAACCACAGCACATGCTTCTTGATAGGATACACTGAGAACGACTTGGTATCACTTTGGTGGTATTCCTGCCAAAAGTACATAACCTGAATCTGATCACGGGTAAACATCAATCTCAAATTGCAGGACATTCTACAAAAGTTGGCCCGTACTTCCCAAAAATGCCGGTGTCATGAAATACAAGGAAAGACAAAGGATTTCCAGACTAAAGGAAACTACAGAGACATAACCACTGAATGCAGCACATGAACTTGGATTTTCTTTTGCCATAAAGTACATTACTGGGATGATGGGCCAAAAAAATCTGTATCAATAAGATCTGTAAATTAGATAATAGTATTGCTTCAACGTTACCTTCCTAATTTTGAAAATTGTACTTGATTACATAAAAGAATTCCTTGTTTGGGGGGGAATTTACACTGAAGTGTTTAAGGGTAAAGGGATACCATATCTGCAATATACTCTAAAAGATTCAGAAAAAAAAATAGAGAAGAAAGAATAAAGGAAATGAAGTAAAATGTTAACACTTAGAGACTCTAGGTGAAGGGGATGCATGAATGTTTTATATTATTCATGCAACGTTTCCTATAAGTCTAAAGTGGTGAAAATTTAAATAAATAAATAAACAAACAAACAATTCTATGCTAAAAATACAGGCTCAACTTCAACATTTACAACTTTTTCTAGTGTGGGGCAGTTCACAACCACTTACGTTTTTCTTTCTAGTGCTTTTGTGCTAAAGTCTAGCTTTGATATTGCCTTCTTCTCACTAGAGGAAAATAAATACCTTCTACTATTACCAATGAGGTAGCACTTATGAGATAATACTTGTAACTCCTGGCACTCCAAAATTAAATGTTTCTAGTTTCAATTATAGTAGAAGCTCTCTTATTTGACATGACTGAAATCCAGCACTTGGTCACTGAATCTATCAACTTGATGGTATTTTTTTAAATGACTTGGTTTTATTAATCTTTCCAAAGCCTTCAATGCACTTCAAAAAAACAACAAATCATATTTCATGGGGTGCCTGGGTGGCTCAGTCGTTAAGCATCTGCCTTCGGCTCAGGTCATGATCCCAGGGTCCTGGGGTCGAGCCCCACATCAGGCTCCCTGCTCTGCGGGAAGCCTGCTTCTCCCTCTCCCACTCCCCCTGCTTGTGTTCCCTCTCTCACTGTGTCTCTCTCTGTCAAATAAATAAAAGCTTTAAAAAAAAATCATATTTCATAAGTTTATAAAACATCTAATTAAACTGTGTGATTACAGTAAAGGCACAAATGCCACAGTTTTGGAAACACGCAAACTATAAGCAAAAAACTCAACTAGGGAAAGAAATATACACAGAACTCTAAGAGGGAAATGCCTAGGGCAGCCAATATAGTTTTCAGATGAAACAAAAAGTATTAATTAATTAGGGAACTTAGTGAAGACACTGGCTGATGCATTTGCAAGGTACCCCAAAGTTCTGACACAAAGTAATTTGGGGTTTTACTTCACACAGTAACTTGTATAAAGTGGTTATTAAAGCTTAGTTTTTTTTGTGAAAAATGGCCTTTGTGAAAGACACTGATGATAAAATCCAAGTAATAGCTTTACAAATTACTTTAATCTTAAATAATAGATCATAAGGGAAAGCGTTTAAATTTTCTCAGTGTAATTTCATTGTATTTTATAAACAAAAGTAATGTCATTATGATATCTGGCAATCTAGCCATACGCCAAAAATTCCCAGTACCAAAGTTTTAATTGGTATCTCAAATTTACAGACATACTTTCATCTATCTGAACAATATTCAATAACCAAGAAACAAGTAAAAGACTTCATCAGTCTTAGTTTATACTTTTCAATCACCCAGGAAAGCACAATTCCATAATACTACTTGAAAATAACAGCTGCATAAATTTCTATGACCAAAACCTATTTTTAACAGTTTTAAGCATATATATTTTCAATAATAACAAGTAATAATATTTATTGAGTTAAAAATGGTTAGGCTATCTGCTCTAAGTATCTTACAAGTATTAACTCATTTAATGGAGATACAATGTACAGCATAAGGAACCTAATTAATAACATGTAACAACTTCGTATGGTAACAGATGGGAGCTAGATTTGTCATGGTGATCACGTCACAACATATATAAATGTTGAATCACTATGTTGTACACCTAAAACAAATATAGTATTGTATGTCAACTACACTTCAATTTAAATAAAAAGTATTAACTCATTTAAGCCTTCCAGTAACTCCTCGAAGCTGTAATTATTATTCCCATTTTAAGGTGAAGATAGTAAGGTGCAGACAAGTTAAAGTAACGTGACCAGCAAATAAATGACAGAGCCAGGATTAAGTCCAAACAATGTGTATCTCCAAAACCTACACCATGAAACTTCTCCCAAGGGGGGGAAAAAAAAACAACCCTTTACGATCACTGCTTTTGTCAAGTGGCTTAAACTACGTGGTCTTTGGCTTCATGGCATGGTAATCTCTGGATAAATAATTGAATGGTTAAATGAACAGATAAGATGGGTTATTTGTGATCTGGTTTATGCTGTCATATATGTTTAAGCTGCTCTACCAGTTTGTTATTAAACAATGGACAAATAAGACACTAAAATAAAGGAATCAGAAAGTGAATCAGAAAAGAATAAGACTAGTCAGCGTATCCTTATTTTTTTAAGTACGAGTAATTAATCTAAAATAAAGGTTTGCCTTCTGTTTATTGGAAGAGTGCTGCAGAAGTGCCGAACTAACATAAACCACTCAACCAAGCCAAAGATTACAAAGCTCAGGAGAAAAATAACACATGTTTAATTGGAACAAAGACTTCTCATGGACACTAATGCAAAAGAAAAAAATATAGAATACCTAACTGCCAAAAAGGACTGTAAAAACACTCTTCCCAAATGACACTGGAAATGTTTATGCTCTAATTTATTAACACATAAAGCCAAATTCAGCAACTGCCAATTATTTCAAGTATTCCCGGCCAGTTCTGTCCTCAGGAATACTCTGTTCTCTGATGCAAAGAGGGCCACATTTCCTCAGAAAAGAACTGTTTTTAGTAAAAACTTAGGACATACAAGTGTTTTTTCTTTACTAAGAACTAATGGCAAGTTAAATGGTTTAATAAGGAAGTAAGATGTGCTTTCAGAGATGCTTTCAGCAAAAAAAAATTTTTAAACCTATGTTAAAATATATCAAACATTCCCCCTTCATAAGCAGTAAGGATTACCATTAAATAGAAGATTCTTTTCCTGGACTTAAAAACAAAAACACTTGACTACCGAGTACCTGGAGAACTGTAAAATACAGTCTAGTCCATGTAAAGGCACCCACCATCCACCACCCACCACCCACTCCCTTCCTGGGACAACTCCAGGTATTAAAATGTCAAGAGTGGCCCTTGGTGACAGTGCAATATACAGTCTTGTGTATGGGAAATAGAACTCATTTTAAAATTATAATTATTTTAAATTTGCTATAAGATCAAGAGGAAAATATATTACCTGTACATCAGGATGGTCAGAGATCAGAGCCCCTTCCTTGTTGTAGGTATAAACTACAAAATCTCGGGGCAAAAGGTCACTGGAAGAGGAATAAAACACATCATTTAAAATTATTCTAATCTATATACAACTAAGAACACAACTCACAAGGCAGTACTCCTAGAAGAGATAAGCAGGAATAAAAACTTTTACCTGACAAATTATTATTTAAAGAGGGAGCTACTATAAAACAAAAAGCTCATGAATTGACTTAAATCTGAAATCGTGTGCACTGCTTCCTCATAAAAAATGCGGGGCTGCATATTTGTTCTAATGGTCATAAAATGCTGGTTGCAAAAAACATACGTAATGTCTTTAAATTTTTCTAATACATCTCATAGGAAAGGTACAAATAAGGTTATACACTACATCATATTTCCAGAAGAAAAAGTAAGTGCTTTGACTCTTTCCTAAAAGTCCTATATAAACAAGAAGCACTCGCTGCTTTAACCTGGTAAGTACAGAGGCAAAATCTGTGTCAGTTGGAGGAGACAATTAATGCTGATTCCTGAAGCTCCCTTGCGCGTTAAGGGAGCTCAGTACTGTAAACCATATGTGGAAAGACAGGGTTATCTTCATTAAAGGAAAAAAAACCATTCAGTAACATTTGTTAAAGATGGCGGGGGCGGGGGGGCGGACGCCTGGGTGGCTCAGTCGTTAAGTGTCTGCCTTTGGCTCAGGTCGTGGTCCCGGGGTCCTGGGATGGAGTCCTGCATCAGGCTCCCTGCTCAGCGGGAAGCCTGCTTCTCCCGCTCCCACTCCCCCTGCTTGTGTTCCCTCTCTCGCTGTGTCTCTCTCTGTCAAATAAATAAATAAAATCTTTAAAAAAAAAAAAAAAGATGGTCAGGGGGACTTTACTCAGCTCCACTGTGATAGGTATAGGAACCACAGCAATGGCATTTTACAGTGAGGGAGTGCTAAGGATCAACTCCAAATACAGCATGGGCAAGTGGGAATTTATAGCCAAGGGGCAAGGTATCGGGGATCAGCGGATAGAAAATTACTAATTGGAAATATCAGCATTGAGGGGCAGTGTGGCTAAACTAACCTAACAGATTCTCACTGAAGACAGGCCAGGGTGATCAGAAATCACCTGGAGGGTGGTAAAGGATGAGGAACATGATCACATGTCCAGAGGGATAAGAAATGGGGTAGGCGGGGAGGAGTTCTTACTAAAACCAGATTTTACAGGAAGTGCACCAATGCACCTAGAAGGTTCAACAGCCTGACTAAAGTGTGGTCTGTTTGTCAGTCTCCCCTCTTGTTTAAGAAAAGAAGAGACATCCTTCTTTTCTCTGAACAATATAAATCCGTTTTTCTGTCTGGATGCCTTTAGTTCATTAAGATCAGCTGAATCATTTATTGGAACTTGGTAGTAAAGGACATTTGCTGGATGCGGCTAGCAGTCAGGCATTTAATGAGGACAGTTGCTATGAAAATAAAAGAAAAACAAAGATTAATAGTTAGAAACCCAGATTCTGGGTCCAGTGGGCAGCACTCAAAGTTTTAGATTTGAAGTTCTTGAAGCATGGTAGAGGATGGCGTTGGCCATCTGACAGATCTTCCTGGTTGGCAGTTTGAATGTCTCTGGTGATGGCATCAGGCGTTTCTGGTAAACTTTCTGAATGGGCCATACAGCAGGAGGCAGGAAGGTTGCCCATACATGATCTGTTGTGGTAAAAAAAAAATTTTTTTTTTGAATTTATATCAATTTGTCCAGCTTCAGCTTGCAGAACTTCAGGAAAAGGGTGGTCTTAATTCTCAATGATTCCAAGTCAGAAGGAAGAAAAATTGGAAATGTTCATTTGGAAAATTGTAGCCAGCTATTGGAGGAAACTAGACGATTTCAGGATTTGGGAAAAACTGGCAAAATGAGGAGCGCCTGGGTGGCTCAGTCGGTTGAGTCTCTGACTCTTGGTTTTGGTTCAGGTCGTGATCTCAGGGTCGGGAGATCGAGCCCCATGTCAGGCTCCGCACTCAGTGCAGAGTCTGCTTGAGATTCTCTCTTTCCCTCTGCCCCTACCCCGCTCACACACCCTCACTCTACCTCTCTCTAAAATAAATAAATAAATAAATCTTTAAAAATTAAAAAAAAAAAATCTGGCAAAATGTACAAAATGAGCCGGCAAGGGTACACTGTAGTTTTCTACTGCAACAAAAAAAATTTCTCTCTACAGTCACCCTCATTTCTGTCAAAGATAATCAAAGCAAGACTAATCTGTTTGCAAAGTAAGTTTAGTCTCATTAAACCTGGTCTGATTATTTACATAAGGGCAGCAAAAATAGTGACTGACTACATAGGCCCTGGTCTGAGTTTGATTTGCTGGAACATTTCATAAGTAATCTCAGATTGGACTTTTAAAAAGCCTCTCAGGGCTGGGAAAGCCACATGAAGAACTCGCCACTAGATTTTTTTTGCCTGTGGTGCTTACAGATATAGGAGAATTCCTCTCTTCTCAAAGTTCTCAAAATACCCTGAGGTGCCTGGACCTGCCAGAAATGACCTTCCTTACTTACCCACCTATAAGGCAGGAAACCCTGTAAGCCAGATACAGGCTAGTTTTTCCAAGGGGTGTGGTTTATGAACATCGGCTCCTCAAAGTCAACCTTAGTTCCTTAAAGCTGTCTGGTCATATCTGATCTGATGCATATCATTCTCAAATATGACATTCCAGACAAAAACCTTGGTGATATAACTAAGGTTTCCAGTTGCATCCTGTTAAAGGAGAACAGATTTTCACTGAATTTATATAAATAACTATACTGCCATGAAAATAAGAACACTCTCTAAGAGCTTCCAATTTCTAGAGCGCTCAGGTAGGAAGGAAAGATCAGGGCTTCAGTTGTTTACAAAGGTATAAATTACAAATTGCTGTAAGTTACACTTAGCTTAAGAAAAGAGAAAAGGTTTTCCTTAAATTTGGGAAAAAAAATTAAAGAACCAGCAACATTTCAAACAAAAAGTATAAAAAATTTTAATCCTCTTCATCAGTTCATTCAGGTCCATATAATTAAGTCTTGTTTTACTTAATCCTGGGTTAACAGTTTTTATGAATCCATCAGTTTCTTCATTAGTTCTGGAAATTCTTACACAATCAAATGGCAAGTTCTCAAAGTTTTCAAGTGATGCCATCAAGGAGCATTCTAACCTGTAGCTGGTTATAAACACTTCTAGAAAAGAATCACAGTAAAATTGTAACTGTCTGTGAGTGACAAAACACTTGAAAATTGTCGAGGTTAAAGATCTGATGAGAGTTCATCACAATGCTATTGACAAGGACATTTTGTTATTTCTCTGACATACAATAATTTAAGATAACAACTCAACAATAAAGGTATTGACAAATTTCTATGAATATCATACAATTTCATGAACACATACAACACATAACCTGTATTGTATGTACAATCATCACTTTTTTGACAATGCTTGCCACATAATTGAACATATTAAATAAGCCTAATTAGTTAAACATGTCTCTTTTTATAAGGAGAGAGACAAAACCTATGAGATTTTCCAAAGGTCATCTAGGAAATCTCAACGTTAATCGGAGGTCAAAAAGACTCCTTTTAGAGCTGATGTGGGGAAGCTGTCACAAAGGTCAGAAGGTTTGATCATCTGACTAAACAGGATCACAGGTCACTGGGAAACAATCCTTAGTTATCCATTTAACCAAAGTCACCATGAAAAGATCTCAAAGGCAAATACAGAAAGCTACCTAGTTACAAAAATTCTTAGGTCTTACTATTGAGAACACCTGGTTTTCAATCAAAGAACTGATCGACATAATATGAAGCACAGGAAATTATTTTAAAACACAAAATCTTGTTTTCCCAGGCATATTACTTAAAAGGTAAAGAAAATCAACCTTTTTTACAATTTCTTATTAAGAGCAAACAAATAATCTAAGAAAACTTTGTTGTTTTAACACAAAGAGAAAACCAAATAATGGTTTGACATCAGTGTGCTATTAATACTAAGGCAAATTTTTTTAAATTAAAATTAATTAATTAATTAAAAACCCTACAAATAAATCCATCCAATCTTGGCCAGCTTTGACCAGAAAAGGAAAGATTCCTTTTCCAAGCTTCCTTTTCCACAAATCCTCTAAGGAATTTTTCTTATTATCCATTCAGTTTTCATCCCACTCTTTTCTTCTTTCTCATTCTGAAACAACCAGTCCTTCTATTTTACAAAAATTACTCTTCCCCTTAACAAAAACATGTCCTTCATACCTTTCCTTATCAAAAATACATCTTACTTTCCTTTTATACAGTTTTTCTTTACCCTTATTATTCCTAGTAGTTTCATTTACATATATTGACTATATTCTTAACCATCAGAAACCCAAATTTTCAGTGAAAAGTAGGAAGCAGGCAACTGTAAACTCACATACTATCATACTATAGCAAGTTTAAGATTATCATTTCATAATTCCTACAGACATGTGTCTTTTTCATAGCACAACTTTATCATGTTTATTCACAGATTCAAGTATACTTAGATTTTCTATACCATATTAAAAATGAAATGCCAAAAGTAAATAAAATTAATGTTCAGCAATTAATGTTTCAATATTTTCTCTAATTTGGAAATGAGATCTAGATAGTCAATAAATATCCATGATTAACTTAACTTTGTATAGCTTGAACACTTAAAGTTATAAAAAGGTTTTTGAAACTATTCTTAAGGAGACCTATTATAAAACAGAATGATCGGGCGCCTGGGTGGCTCAGTTGGTTGGGCAACTGCCTTCGGCTCAGGTCATGATCCTGGAGTCCCTGGATCGAGTCCCGCATCGGACTCCCTGCTCAGTGGGGAGTCTGCTTCTCCCTCTGACCCTCCCCCCTCTCATGTACTCGCTCTCTCTCATTCTCTCTCTCTCAAATAAATAAATAAAATCTTTAAAAAAAAAAAAAAAACAGAATGATCACTAAGAAGTTCATTTATAAACTTTTATCCCATTTTTATCTATTTAATTTACTTGATCTTAACAATTACGTTTGAATTACTCATGAAAATTTCATAAGACATTAACTAAACAAAGCTAGCCATCCATCATCTTAAGTTATTTTTTCCTTTTGACAAGTCAAGCAAGTATCAAAAAAAAAAAAATCACAGATGCAAACAACCTAAAGAACCTACAAAGTTATTCATAGGATTCTTCCTTCTTTGTCTTTTTTAACTGCTGTGCTTGACACACACTAAGCAATTCCTTTTTATTATACATTTTGTTTTTAGGTTAGATTTATAGTTTCTAGCAGAAATAACGTAAGTTTGTTTGACTAGTAAACAGAGGAAGAAAAAACCTTTGTACCTGCATTACATATTTAATGCTGAAAACTCTGAAGTTCTCAGAGTTTAACAATAATTTTATCAATAATTTTAAAGCTAGCTTTATTTACCAAAGATTATCCCAAATCATGTGAACTTAAAAAAAAAAAGAAAAGACTTGGGTTAGTTTCTATATCTCTTGAGTTTTAAGAAAATTTATGTAAGTGTTCATTAGTTTCTAAGCCAATTTGAATAGAACTCCTTTAAGGGATTTTATTTATGTTTTTTTTTTAAGATTTATTTATTTATTTGAGAGAGAGAGACCATGGCACAGGCAAAAGTGGGGGGTGGGATAGAGGGAGAGAATCTCAAGCTGAGATTCAGAGTGCAGAGCCCCACACAGGGCTCGATCTCACCACCCACAAGATAAGTCAAAATCACCAGTCGGACACTAAACTGACTGAGTCACCCAAGCACCTCTCCTTTAAGGGATTTTATAAATTAATTTATAAATTAATTTGGTAATACCATCAAGAGGTAGGAAACTACAACACATCTATAACACACATATATATAAACATACAGACACATACAAATAGAGATCTTATAGCTTCCATTCCAAAATTTTAGCCATGAGTCAGTAAAACAGTAATGCAATCTCACTGGTTTAACTCCACTTTGTATTTTCATCCGAATTGTGTTTGTGACAAATGGACCAAGTTAAGGTGACCTGCCTACCAGTAAGTGTGGAAACTTGTAAGATTTTTTTTGCTGTGATATGTAATCTTATGAAGGCAATGGACTAAATTTTAGGTGAGTGACTGAAAAGACATCTAAGTGCTGTCTGGACATTTCCAAAGTCCATGAGTGGACAAATTGTCTAACTCTATTTCCAAATGGCCTTTCTTTTTCCTCTTCTGAGCCTCAGGGAGTTGCTTTCAGGGGTACCTGACTCCCTTGAGAGGACCCAATGGAGGCTAAGGCACCTACAGTTCCAAGGGCTGTAGAAAGCTGAGGGCTGAAGTGGGGAGGGAAAAGTCAACAGGGGTGGACAGACGGATGGAGGTGGCAGGGGCCTGAAGATGTACATCTCAAAGCATTCAAGGAAACTAGAGGGAAGACTGAAGGTAGTAAGAGGAGGAAGGAGGAGTAGAAGCAGCAGGAAGGGAGAGGTACAGGGAGTCAAGTTGGAGAGATCTCAAGTTTCCCGAAAAGGACAATGAAGTTCCAAATTACCCTCAGCAAAATCATGCCAGTAAGAAAGGAAGCAGGCCCAGCAGAAAGTCAGCAGGAGTTTGAGAAAAGGGGTTTCAGTTGACTGAGAAGTTCCCCTGGGAGAAGCGGGATGCAACAGAAAGAAGAGAGAGACCTCACAGAGAGCCAGGAGGAAGCAGCTTCCAGCCCAGGGAGTCAGGGAATAATCCCCCCTCAGAACAAGGAGCCAGGAAGACCTTCCAGCCCAGCAGGTACCTTGCAAAAAAGCGTGGGACTCTAACCCAGCTTCAAAGAGTACAATCAAAATCTTAAACATCAAAATCTGTCCTTACCAGCTTCAACGGACATTTGTCTGGAGCAATAGTTCAGGAGTCGGACTCACCAATGGACCCCCGATCAATCAGTCAGGAATGAAGACAAAGCCTTCAGAGGTGCATACTTAGGGCCCTGGGTGAGAGATCTGGGGGTCCAATGATGAATCTGAACCTATCTGAGTCATGGCACCATGACTATAAAAGAAAAAAAAAATATCCAATGACACTTTTAAAGATGGTAAGGCAGACTTTATTCAGGACCACTGCATTAAGTGTAGGGACCACTTCAATGGGATTTCACAGTGGGGGAGAGAGAGAAGGATCAACTGCAAATACAGCACGGGAAAGTGGGAATTTATAGCCAAGGGGCAGGGTAGCAATGGATAGAAAACTACAAACAGGAACTTCAGGGGTGAGGGGGGTTCTAGCTAAAGCAACCGAACAGATACTTGCTGAAAACAGGACAGGGTGATCAGACATCACTGGGGAGTGCTAAAGGATGACGAACCTGATCACACGTCCAGAATGATCAGAAATCAAGGGCAAGGCGGGTAGTGGTTCTTGCTAAACTGACTTAGTAGGGTTCTTGCCAAAACTGGATTTTACAAGGAAGTGCACTGATACACCTAGAAGAAGGTCCAGCAGCCTGACTGAAGTTTGGTCAAGCAAAGAATCTGTCATTTGCAGCAGAACCAGAGCAGCTCTATGCTTATCTCCAGGGCTTATGGACAAGTCAGGGAGGGAATGTGCTAGCTAGTGATTTATAATGTGCCATTTAAAGTTCCAAACTCCCCTGGAAGTAGCCAGGCCGAGCTTGCCTATACTGTTTAAAGATGGAGAGATTGATGGTTTGCATGCCGTTTAATCAGCTCCACAGCCTGACTTTGGCTACACGACCAGAGTAGTATAAAAGACCCCTTGTATAAACTTGTGCCTGGGCTCCCCTGAAAGTAAGACGCCACACCCTTATCTCACAGGTTTGTAATCTGAAGACAAAGCACATCTGGGATTGTGTAAAGTTTTCAATCCCCTTGATGATTATCTGCACTTTCTTCATCCTGAAGCACTGTATCATTCACCTTTATTAAAGCCTACTTGAGTGAGCCTGAGAGCAGCCTGCGGAGTCTTCAGCCCTTTCGATTATTCAACCCTGTTCATCACTGCACTGCCTCCTCCCCTCTCTCTCCCCAACACACGCGCGCACACACACACACACACACCCTCCCTCTAGTGGTGAACGCACACACACCACACACACACACACACACACACACACACACACACCCTCTAGTGGTGAATCTGAAAAGAATATACTGGAGATAGTTTGCTTTGCTCTGCCTTTCTCCCTCTTTGGAAGTCACTGCCTACCCAGTGAGAGCAAATTCCACTATGCTTCTCCAGAAGCAGACTTGCCACTAGGTAGCACTGACATGAATGGCTAACTCTGCCTGAGGCTGGCGCTCAGGACTAGTAGGTCCATCAGGCTTTCCTTCTAAGCTAAATCCTCCACCCCAGCCCTTATCAATAATAAAAGTGATGTGTGACCTCTTATTTAACTTACCCTTCCATTTCATTTTTAAATCTCTCCGCAAGTAGGAGACCTGGATTTCGTCTGGTCTCAGGAATTCAGCTGGATAGGGATCAAACCATTCTGAACACCTACAAACTCAACAGGAGATCGAAGAAAAGAATAGCAACAACTCTCTGAACAGAAAAGCGACCATTTTCTGGGAGGTAGGACGTGCGGAGAAGTGAATCCGAGGGGATATTCGGGAGGATAGACGGCGGGGGAGGAGCCTCCGTCGGCGCTTCTGGCAAGTGATAGAGCAGCGGAGCACAAAATCGGAACTTTTAGAAGTCTGCTCCGCTGAGGGACGTCGCTCCAGTGGCTAAGCGGGGGGTGGAACCCTCGTGAGACAGTGTGGTCTTAGGACCCTCAGGGTCACAGAAAGACCGGGGGTGCCTGAGTGCAGCAGAGCTCCCAGGTATCGGAGTGGGGAAGCCGGCTGCAGAGACAGAGCCCAGGCGCGAGCTCTCAGCTCGGGGTTGCCATAAACCGTGATCCGCGGCACAGTCGGGCCACTGCTCCTCCAGCAGGGACCCAACAAGCGGCAGATCCGGGGAGACTCCCCTTCCTTCCCCGGGAGGAGCAGCAGGGGAGCACACCGCAGGGATCTGCTGGGTTTGGAGACTCCACACGGGGTCGGGTGCCAGAGACAGAAACGCGCGGTCACAGGCCGGGTGAGCGCGGAGTGTGGCCGGAGACCGGGGAGACGGGAGTGACTGACTGCTTTTCTCTGGGGGCTCACTGAGGAGCGGGGCCCCGAGTTCTCGGCTCCTCCGGGGCGGAGATTGGGAGGCCACCATTTTCACTCTCCGCCTCCAAAGCTGTAAGGAAAGCTTGCAGGGAACAAAAGCTCCCGAGAGCAAACCCGAGCAGATTACTTAGCCCGGACCTGCAAGGGCGGGGCAATTCCACCTCCGGCAAAGAAATTTGGGAACCACGGCAACAGGCCCCTCCCCCAGAAGATCAGCAATAACAGCCAGCCAAGACCAAGTTTACCGATCAATGAGAACGGCAGAACTCCAGCGCTAGGGGAATAATGCACATAGAATCCATGGCTTTTTTTACAATGATTCTTTAGTCTTTCAAAGTTAATTTTTTTTTAACTGTCCTTTTTTTTTTGAATTTTTCTTTTTCCCTTTTTCAACCAACATCTTATCAATCCCTTTTTTAAAAAACATTTTTATTTTTCATTTTTAGAGTCCTATTCTATCCCTTCATAGTAGTTACCCTTATTTTTGGCATATATATATAAGTTGTCCTCTCTTTAAAATTTTGAGATAGTTTCTTCTAACAGATCAAAATATACCCTAAATCTCTAGTGTATGGTTTTGTTCTACTATCCTGCCTGATCACATTTTCTCCCTTTTTTTTTCTTTTTTTTTTAAATCCGCTTCTTTCTTTTTTCAAACTTCTTATCAATTCCTTTTATAAAATTTTTTATAATTTTCATCTTTACAGTCATATTCCAACCCTTCATTATATCAATCCTTATTTTTGTACATATATAAGTTTTTCTTTCTTTAAAATTTTGGGAGGCACTTTCTTCTAACAGACCAAAATACACCCAAAATCTAGTGTGTGGCACTGATCTATGGACCAGCCTGATCATATTTGATCATATTCTCTTTTTGTTTTGTTCTGTTTTTGTTTGTTTTTATCTTTTTCTTTTTCTTTTTTTTTCTTTTTCTTCTTTCTTTCTTTCCCTTTCTTTTCCCCTGGCTTGAGGACTTTTCTGATTTGTTTAGAGTATATTTTCTGGGGACGTTGTTACCCTGTTAGCATTTTCTCTCATTATTCTATTCTCCTCTGGACAAAATGACAAGACGGAAAAAATCACCTCAACAAAAAAACAAGAGGTAGTACCGACTGCCAGGGACCTACTCAATACGGACATTAGTACGATGTCGGATCTAGAGTTCAGAATCATCACTTTAAAGATACTAGCTGGGCTTGAAAAAATCATGAAAGTTATTAGAGAAACCCTTCCTGGAGAAATAAAAGAACTAAAATCTAACCAAGTCGAAATCAAAAAGGCTATTAATGAGCTGCAATCAAAAATGGGGGCGCTAACTGCTAGGATAAATAAGGGAGAAGAGAGAATCAGTGATATAAAAGATCAAATGATGGAAAATAAAGAAGCTGAGAAAAAGAGAGATAAACAACTACTGGATCACGAGGGCAGAATTCGAGAGATAAGCAATACCATAAGACGAAACAACATTAGAATAATTGGGATCCCAGAAGAAGAAGAGAGAGAGGGGCAGAAGGTATATTGGAGCAAATTATAGCAGAGAACTTCCCTAATTTGGGGAAGGAAACAGGCATCAAAATCCAGGAGGCACAGAGAACCCCTCTCAAAAAAAATAAAAATAGGTCAACACCCCGACATCTAATAGTAAAACTTACGAGTCTCAGAGACAAAGAGAACATCCTGAAAGCAGCTCAGGACAAGAGATCTGTAACCTACAATGGTAGAAACATTAGATTGGCAACAGACCTATCCACAGAGACCTGGCAGGCCAGAAAGGACTGGCATGATATCTTCAGAGCACTAAATGAGAAAAATATGCAGCCAAGAATACTATATCCAGCTAGGCTGTCACTGAAAATAGAAGGAGAGATAAAAATCTTCCAGGACAAACAAAAACTAAGGGAATTTGCAAACACGAAAGCAGCCCTACAAGAAATATTGAAAGGGGTCCTCTAAGCAAAGAGAGAGCCTAAAAGCAACATAGACCGGAAAGGAACACAGACAATATACCGTAACAGTCACCTTACAGGCAATACAATGGCACTAAATTCATATCTTTCAACAGTTAGCCTGAATGTAAATGGGCTAAATGCCCCAATCAAAAGACACAGGCTATCAGATTGGATTAAAAAACAAGACCCATCGATATGCTGTCTGCAAGAGACTCATTTTAGACCCAAAGACACCCCCAGATTGAAAGTGAGGGGGTGGAAAACCATTTACCATGCTAATGGACACCAAAAGAAAGGTGGGCTGGCAATCCTTATATCACACAAATTAGATTTTAAACCAAAGACTGTAATAAGAGATGAGGAAGGACACTATATCCTACTTAAAAGGTCCATCCAACAAGAAGATCTAACAATTGTAAATATCTATGCCCCTAACATGAGAGCAGCCAATTATATAAGCCAATTAATAACAAAAGCAAAGAAACACATTGACAACAATACAATAATAGTGGGGGACTTTAACACCCCCCTCACTGAAATGGACAGATCATCTAAGCAAAAGATCAACAAGGAAATAAAGACTTTAAATGACACACTGGACCAAATGGACTTCACAGACATATTCAGAACATTCCATCCCAAAGCAACAGAATACACATTCTTCTCTAGTGCCCATGGAACATTCTCCAGAATCGATCACATCCTAGGTCACAAATCAGGTCTCAACTGGTACCAAAAGATTGGGATCATTCCCTGCATACTTTCAGACCACAATGCTTTGAAACTAGAACTCAATCACAAGAGGAAAGTTGGAAAGAACTTAAATACATGGAGGCTAAAGAGCATCCTACTAAAGAATGAATGGGTCAACCAGGAAATTAAAGAAGAATTTAAAAAATTCATGGAAACAAATGAAAATGAAAACACAACTATTCAAAATCTTTGGGATGCAGCAAAGGCAGTCCTAAGAGGAAAGTATAGAGCAATACAAGCCTTTCTCAAGAAACAAGAAAGGTCTCAAGTACACAACCTAACCCTACATCTAAAGGAGCTGGAGAAAGAACAGCAAATAAAGCCTAAACCCAGCAGGAGAAGAGAAATAATAAAGATCAGAGCAGAAATCAATGAAATAGAAACCAAAAGAACAGTAGAACAGATCAACGAAACTAGGAGCTGGTTCTTTGAAAGAATTAACAAGATTGATAAACCCCTGGCCAGACTTATCAAAAAGAAGAGAGAAATGACCCAAATCAACAAAATCATGAATGAAAGAGGAGAGATCACAACCAACACCAAAGGAATACAAACAATTATAAGAACAAATTATGAGCAACTATATGCCAGCAAATT
Source organism: Phoca vitulina (assembly GCF_004348235.1). Classification (NCBI taxonomy): domain Eukaryota; kingdom Metazoa; phylum Chordata; class Mammalia; order Carnivora; family Phocidae; genus Phoca; species Phoca vitulina. The sequence continues at coordinate 5,621,197 of NW_022589718.1, forward strand.
AGATAACCTGGAAGAAATGGATGCATTCCTAGAGATGTATCAACTACCAAAACTGGACCAGGAAGAAATAGAAAACCTGAACAGACCTATAACCACTAAGGAAATTGAAGTCGTCATCAAAAATCTCCCAAAAAACAAAAGCCTAGGGCCAGATGGCTTCCCGGGGGAATTCTACCAAACATTTAAAGAAGAATTAATACCTATTCTTCTGAAACCATTCCAAAAGATAGAAATGGAAGGAAAACTTCCAAACTCGTTTTATGAGGCCACCATTACCTTGATCCCAAAACCAGACAAAGACCCCATCAAAAGGGAGAATTACAGACCAATATCCTTGATGAACATGGATGCAAAAATTCTCACCAAAATACTAGCCAATAGGATCCAACAGTACATTAAAAGGATTATTCACCACGACCAAGTGGGATTTATCCCTGGGTTGCAAGGTTGGTTCAACATCCGCAAATCAATCTGTGATACAATACATTAACAAAAGAAAGAACAAGAACCATATGATCCTCTCCATAGATGCAGAAAAAGCATTTGACAAAGTACAGCCTCCTTTCTTGATGAAAACTCTTGAGTATAGGGATAGAGGGTACATACCTCAATATCATAAAAGCCATCTATGAAAAACCTACAGCGAATATCATTCTCAATGGGGAAAAACAGAGCTTTCCCCCTAAGGTCAGGAACGCAGCAGAGATGTCCACTATCACCACTGCTATTCAACATAGTACTAGAAGTCCTAGCCACAGCAATCAGACAACAAAAAGAAATAAAAGGCATCCAAATCGGCAAAGAGGAAGTCAAACTCTCACTCTTTGCAAATGATATGATACTTTATGTGGAAAACCCAAAGGACTCCATCCCAAAACTGCTAGAACTCATACAGGAATTCAGTCAAGTGGCAGGATATAAAATCAATGCACAGAAATCAGTGGCGTTCCTATACACCAACACAAGACAGAAGAAAGAGAAATTAAGGAGTCGATCCCATTTACAAATGCACCCAAAACATAAGATACATAGGAATAAATCTCACCAAAGAGGCAAAGGATCTGTACTCAGAAAATATAAAATACTCATGAAAGAAATTGAGGAAGACACAAAGAAATGGAAAAACGTTCCATGCTCATGGATTGGAAGAACAAATATTGTGAAGATGTCAATGCTACCTAGAGCAATCTACACATTCAATGCAATCCCCATCAAAATATCATCCACTTTTTCAATAAATGGAACAAATAATCCTAAAATTTGTATGGAACCAGAAAAGACCCCGAATAGCCAGAGGAATGTTGAAAAAGAAAAGCAAAGCTGGCGGCATCACAATTCCGGACTTCCAGCTCTATTACAAAGCTGTCATCATCAAGACAGTATGGTACTGGCACAAAAACAGACACATAGATCAATGGAACAGAATAGAGAGCCCAGAAATGGACCCTCAACTCTATGGTCAACTAATCTTTGACAAAGCAGGAAAGAATGTCCAATGGAAAAAAGACAGTCTCTTCAACAAATGGTGCTGGGAAAATTGGACAGCCACATGCAGAAGAATGAAACTGGACCATTTTCTTACTCCACACACAAAAATAGACTCAAAATGGTTGAAAGACCTCAATGTGAGACAGGAGTCCATCAAAATCCTAAAGGAGAACACAGGCAGCAACCTCTCCGACCTCAGTCGCAGCAACTTCTTCCTAAAAACATCACCAAAGGCAAGGGAAGCAAGGGCAAAAATGAACTATTGGGACTTCAAGATAAAAAGCTTTTGCAAAGCAAAGGAAACAGTCAACAAAACCAAAAGACAACCGACAGAATGGGAGAAGATATTTGCAAATGACAGATCAGATAAAGGGCTAGTATCCAAAATCTATAAAGAACTTATCAAACTCAACACCCAAAGAACAAAGAATCCAATCAAGAAATAGGCAGAAGACATGAACAGACATTTTTCCAAAGTAGGCATCCAAATGGCCAACAGACACATGAAAAAGTGCTCAACATCACTTGGCATCAGGGAAATCCAAATCAAAACCTCAATGAGATACCACCTCACACCAGTCAGAATGGCTAAAATTAACAAGTCAGGAAACGACAGATGTTGGCGGGGATGCGGAGAAAGGGGAACCCTCCTACACTGCTGGTGGGAATGCAAGCTGGTGCAGCCACTCCAGAAAACAGTATGGAGTTTCCTCAAAAAGTTGAAAATAGAGCTACCATATGATCCAGCAATTGCACTACTGGGTATTTACCCCAAAGATACAAATGTAGGGATCCAAAGGGGTACGTGCACCCCGATGTTTATAGCAGCAATGTCCACAATAGCCAAACTGTGGAAAGAACCAAGATGTCCATCGACAGATGAATGGATAAAGAAGATGTGGTATAGATATACAATGGAATATTATGCAGCCATCAAAAGGAATGAGATCTTGCCATTTGCAACGACGTGGATGGAATTGGAGGGTGTTATGCTGAGTGAAATAAGTCAATCAGAGAAAGACATGTATCATATGACCTCACTGATATGAGGAATTCTTAATCTCAGGAAATAAACTGAGGGTTGCTGGAGTGGGGGGTGGGGTGGGAGGTGTGGGGTGGCTGGGTGATGGACACTGGGGAGGGTATGTGCTATGGTGAGTGCTGTGAATTGTGCAGGACTGTTGAATCTCAGATCTGTACCTCTGAAACAAATAATGCAGTATACGTTAAGAAAAAAAAAAAAAAAAAGAAGAAGATAGCAGTAAGGGAAGAATGAAGGGGGGGAAATCGGAGGAGGAGATGAACTATGAGAGACGATGGACTTTGAAAAACAAACTGAGGGTTCTAGAGGGGAGGGGGGTGGGAGGATGGGTTGGCCTGGTGATGGGCATTAAGGAGGGCACGTTCTGCATGGAGCACTGGGTGTTATGCACAAACAATGAATCATGGGGGCGCCTGGGTGGCTCAGTTGGTTAAGCGACTGCCTTCGGCTCAGGTCATGATCCTGGAGTCCCTGGATCAAGTCCCGTATCAGGCTCCCTGCTCAGCAGGGAGTCTGCTTCTCCCTCTGACCCTCCCCCCTCTCATGTGCTCTCTCTCTCTCATTCTCTCTCTCTCAAATAAATAAATAAAATCTTTAAAAAAAAAAAAACAATGAATCATGGAACACTACATCAAACACTAATGATGTAATGTATGGTGATTAACATAACAATAAAAAAATTTATTTTAAATAGAAAAAAAAAAAAATCTGTCCGCACAGGCAGAGAAAGATGTGATCTCTTCTTTCCCATACCCCTCAGTCCCTGCCAAATACTCCATGCAAGTGATTATGTACCCTCCTCCACAAGAAGGGTTCATGGCTTTAACCAAATTCTTAGGGGATTTGAGACCCAAAAAGAGTTAAGACCACTATTCTAGAGGCAATGGAAGGAAAAAATAAGCATTTACTAGAATACGTTCACTCCTTTATTGAATTTCATAATTTCCCTATTACTACAAAGAATGCATCTGAGCCATTTTATTACAGACCATCTACCCTGTTTTTCATTAGTGATCACTAGCTTTGATGTCCACCTTTCAAAGACATTCAAAGGTCTAACAACTCTTACAAATGCCTGGAAAAGTACCATTTGCCACAAATCAAGAAGCATAGTAATATACAGCAGACATAACACACATATATAGATCTCTAGACTTCTGGTCAAATGGCTTGGGTTTGTGCCCCAGCTTGAACCCTACAAACTATGTGATGCTGAGCAAGTCAAGGAACTTTCCTGAACCTTAATATTCTTATGCATAAAATGAGGATCACAGACACTGCTCAATAATTAGGTTGTTATAACAATATGATGAGATGAAGGTTATAAAAATGTTTTATAAGATGAAAACTAAACAAACATAAGGAACTACAGTTGACCCTTGAACAAGTCAGGACTTAGGGGCTCTGACATCCCATGCAGTCAAAAACCCACATATAATTTTTGACTCCCCAGAAACTTAACTACTAACAGCCCACTATTGACCAGAAGCCCTACCAATAACATAAGTGGTCAATTAACATGTATTTTACACATTATATGTATTGTATACTATATTCTCACAATAAAGTAAGCCAAAGATAATGTTGTCAAGGAAATCATAAAGGGGTGCCTGGGTGGTTCAGTCAGTTAAAAGTCAGACTCTTGATTTTGGCTTAGGTCATGATCTCAGGGTTGTGAGATTGAGCCCCAAGTCAGACTCTGTGCTGGGCATGGAGCCTGCTTAAGATTCTCTCTCCCTCTGCCCTCCCCTCCTCTCTCTCTAAAAACAAAAAAAAAAGAGGGGCGCCCAGGTGGCTCAGTTGGTTAAGAGTCCAATTCTGGATTTCGGCTCAGGTCATGATCTCAGCATTGTGAGATCGGGCCTCACAGTGGGCTCCATACTGGGCGTGGAACCTGCTTAAGATTATCTCTCTCCTTCTACTTCTGCCCCTCTCCCTACCCCATGCTAGCACTCTCTCTCTCTCTCTCTCTTTCTTGCTCTCTCAAAAAAAAAAAAAAGAAAGTCATAAGGAAGAGAAAATTCATCTATAGTACTGTACATATACTTATTGAAAAGAATCCACATATAAGTTACCCCGCTGGTTCAAACCCATGTTGTTCAAAGGTCAACTGTATTATTTTGACATAATTTTAATTAATTTACATCTCCTACAGAATGGAAGAGAAGAAAATATTTAGACCTATTAGATTTTTTTTACATATTGACATCATTACATTAGAGTCAAGCAAGATCCTTCTAGAGTTTTGTGAGAATTAAATAAATAATATACCTAAAAGTACCTAATACAGTGCCTAGAACATAGAAAGTGTTCAATAAATGCTAATATCCATCAAATACAGTAGAAGGCTTCAGAAAGTCTGTCTGACGATATCTGTTGCACTGCCTGAAACTCTGCTAGGGGGACTCAAACCCTTTGGATTAACATCCTCTTCTAGATTAAAAGTCTTACTCAAACTTGAGGATGCACAAAACTCATCTAGAAAGCTTGTTAAAACACAAATTGCTATGACACCTCCCAAAATTCTGGTTCATTTTAAGGTGAGTCCGGTGAATTTGCATTTGACAAACTCTCGGGGGCTACTGAGAGGTTCCAGGACTATGCTTTGAGCAGCACTTCCTTAGACAGAAATACTTTACATCCCCTCATTCACACCTCATTGTAGATGGGCTTTTTTTTCTAGATCTCTCACTAAAGATACTGGAAGTTTTGCTATATAAGAAAAGGGAAAGGGGGGGGTGCCTGGGTGGCACAGTCAGTTAAGCATCTGACTCTTGGTTTCGGCTCTGGTTGTGATCTCAGAGTCATGAGATCGAGCCCCTCATGGGGCTCCATGCTCAGTGGGGAGTCTGCTTGAGATTCTCTCTCCTTCTCCCTCTGCCCCCTCACACTTGTGTGCTCTCTCTCTTTCTCTCTCAAATAAATAAATAAATCTTTTTTTAAAAAGAAAGAAAGAAAAGGGAAAAGGGAGAGACAGGCCACAGGAAATTGGGTGACTCAGCATGGTTAAAAACTTGGCTTTTCAAAAAGGCAGTCAAAGAACACAGATTACCAAAGTGGGATCAGGTGAAAACATGTGGAGAAGGGATTAAAAGGGAGAGGTGAGAGACTACTCTTGTGTCCTAAATATCTGTGTCCCTCCCCTCTCCCCACTCTCAACCCCTGAAGAAAAATTCCTATGTAGAAGCCTCACAGCCAGTGTGGCTATTTTTGGAAATGGAGCTACTAAGGAAGTAATTATGGTTAAATAAGGTCATAAGGGTGAGGTCCTGAACTGACAGGATTGGTGTCCCTATTAGAAGAGACACCAGAGAGCTTGTTCTTTCCCCCAACCCCCACCCCCCCATACCAAGGAGGCCATGGGAGCACAGCATGAGAAGATGGCCATCTGCAGCTCAAGGCGAGAGCCCTCTCCAGACACCAGCTGAGCTGGCCCCTTGATCTTGGACTTCTGGTCTCCAGAACTGTGAGAAAATAAACTTCCTTTTTTTTTTTTTTTTTTTTTTTAAAGTCTGTGGTATTTTGTTACGGCAGCACTAGCAGACTGATGTAACTATTAAAGACTTTTTTACCCCTGCTCAGTTGTTCCTTGGGCTGATCACAACTAAAAAGTTTTCTCCTGAAACGCAACTTTCTTCGGCTTTAATTTAAATTTATTTTCCCTTGCTCTAATGTCAATGGAAACCAAAAATAGTATGACTTTTTCCACACTGCTACTCTTGTTATTCTCACCTTTTTATAAATCCACTAAACAACATCTAACTAAATAGACTATTTAAATATACTATTTAAAATAAACTATCTTTAGGGGCGCCTGGGTGGCTCAGTCACTAAGCGTCTGCCTTCAGCTCAGGTCATGATCCCAGGGTCCTGGGATCGAGCCCTGCATCGGGCTCCCTGCTCTGCGGGAAGCCTGCTTCTCCCTCTCCCACTCCCCCTGCTTGTGTTCCTGCTCTCACTATCTCTCTGTCAAATAAATAAATAAAATCTTTAAAAAATATATAGATATACTATCTTTAAAAACATACTATTTTTGGGGCGCCTGGGTGGCTCAGTTGGTTGAGCGACTGCCTTCGGCTCAGGTCATGATCTCAGGGTCCTGGGACTGAGTCCTGCATCAGGCTCCCTGCTGAGCAGGGAGTCTGCTTCTCCCTCTGACCTCTGACCCTCCTCCCTCTGATGTGCTCTCTCTATCATTGTCTCTCTCTCAATAAATAAATAAAAATCCTTAAAAAAAATTATTTAAAAAAAAACATACTATTTTTTAAGCCAAAAGCCAAAATAAATTAAATTTCTTACTTGTTCCTTTCCAAGTGAATAATATGCTCTTTTCCTTCAGCCTGAATGATATAAGACACCTAAATGCACAGAGAAAAAAAAAAAGAAAACAATAAAACACCATCTTATATATTACTTTTCAACAGGTATTTATAAGACACTGGAAATTCCATCCTGAATTAAAATAATTTGGCACCGACTGAAATTGTTTTACAGAACCTTATAACTGCTCTTAAATAATAAAAAGATACTCTGATCATCCCTACCTTCCTATAATAACCTATTGTGGGAAATCACCTGCACGTCCATCTAAACTCTCTTTAAGGGGCGCCTGGGTGGCTCAGTCATTAAGCGTCTGCCTTCGGCTCAGGTCATGATCCCAGAGTCCTGGGATCGAGCGCCACATCGGGCTCCCTGCTCGGCGGGAAGCTTGCTTCTCCCTCTCCCACTCCCCCTGCTTGTGTTCCCTCTCTCGCTGTGTCTCTCTCTGTCAAATAAATAAATAAAATCTTTAAAACAAATAAATAAATAGGGCGCCTGGATGGCTCAGTTGGTTAAGCAACTGCCTTCGGCTCAGGTCATGATCCTGGAGTCCCTGGATCGAGTCCCGCATCGGGCTCCCTGCTCGGCGGGGAGCCCGCTTCTCCCTCTGACCCTCCCCCCTCTCATGTGCTCTCTCTCTCTCATTCTCTCTGTCTCAAATAAATAAATAAAATCTTTAAAAATAAAATAAAATAAAATAAAACAAACAAATAAATAAATAAATAATAAACTGTCTTTAAATTCATTTATAATTCAGCTGTAACTTCAGGAATTATTTCTATTAAGTCTGGCCATGTATTACCTACAGTGTAAAGTAGTTCTTCCTTTTGTTTAACTGAAATGAATTTCTTAGTTTCAAGAGATTATCTCTAGTTCTAGTTACCCAAAAGTTGAAACTCATACACTCATGATTTTATATTGTCACACAGTTTACCACATTTCATCACTTCTGAAACACACTTTTTTCCCCTCAAATGAACACCTCTGAAATCAGGATGCATCAAAGGCACAGCAGTCGACTATAGGACTGGTAGGACTAGTAGGACTCTTTCTTTCCTAATTAGTGGTCTATTAAACAATAGTGTGCCTTACAATTGACAGCATCTGAGTCAATGAACTGAGATAAGGTAACCTGCACTTACACATCCTCAAGTTCATGGGACCCTCTTCTCTACCTCAAATAACTTCCCCAGCAACTCGTCAGTTCATCCGTCAAAAAAAAAAAAAAAAAAAGTGCTTAATGGGATCGCTAGAACCATGAGATTCCACTTTGCCTTAACTCTTTGACCAAAGAGAAAAGTCACAGAGAGACTCAACAAATAGTATTATCAGAAGTGTCCTCTTATTTTCCTTACTGTTTCTGGACTCTAACATTTTGCCAAGAAATAGCATGATCCTCTCTTCTAGGGTTCATGAATAGCCCATTTCTAGGGCCTAGACCAAGTTACAGCCCCTGGCACTCTACTTCCACAACATGAGTGCGAACCTGTGATCTACCTCGATCTCAACTTAGGCATCAAAAATGCCAAGCTCCTAAGTACAAGCTTCCAGCGACAAAAAAAATAAGACAATGGAGATGAAAAGTACAGCATAGAGAATATAGTCAGTAAGACAGTAATAACACTGTTTGGTGACAGATGGTGAATTCACTTATCATGGTGAGCACTGAGTCATGTACAGAATTGTTGAGTCATTAAATTGTACACCTGACACTAATATAACACTGTATGTTAATTATACTTCAATAAGAAAAGAATCAAAACTAAAAATAAAACAAAAGAAAGTAAGAAACAACAACAACAAAAATTCCAAGCTCCTTCCATCATCACAGTTTGGGCGTGTGCTGTTCTATCATTTCTGCTCTTGGCCTTTATGATAGAAAAACACCACTGTCCTATCATCTGAGAAAAATTCTGAAAAGTCTGAGAATTGTTTCATGATACTATATTGCTTCCCCAAATATCTGCCTGGATTGCTCATTCCCCTGCTTCTGGTCTTTACTCAAGGGTTGACTTCTCAGGAAGGCCTTCCCAGGCTGCCCTATTAAAAAATACAAACCCTCTTACCCCACCCCTACCCTCACTTCCAGCACTCGCTATCCACCTTCCGTATAATTTTCTCAAGAGCACATATTACCACCTTAAGTAATCTACACTATTAGTCTATATTATTTCTTTGTTTACTGTCTCCCCCCCCCCATCCTGCTAGAATGGAAGCTCCATAAGAACATGAATTTTGTCTGTTTTGTTCACTGCTGTATCTCCAGTGACCAAACAGTGCTTCTACTTCTCCAAATATTTATCAGGGCATATGAATGACATTTATTATGATCACAAGTGCCTATGTGTGCAGTACTGATGCAGAAATCAGAGACACAATGAAGTGGAAAGCATAGACCCTGTGCTAAATGAAGAAACAGAGAAAAATAATGAAGCAAGTACACAATTAATTCTATCCTAAGGCAAAACATAAACAAATGGTAGAACGTCCAGTTCAAAACAAAACGAAGGAAGAATTATAAACTGTAGGGCCATTTATTCCTTACTTAATAGAGAAGAACTACAGTTGAATGACCTACCCAACTAGAGGTAGTGCTCACAGGGCAGGCTAAAACTAAAAGCTCCTGACTCTAAACTCCAGTGTTCTATTTACAAGGCCCAGTCCCTGCACAATGTACAAGGTGCCTTCTATTTATGAATACACCAGCGATTCAGACATAATAAGCTAAACTCTATCCTTCATTATCTGCTACTATTAAATTATAATAAAGTAAGATTATACTTCAGTAAAGTTGAAGAGTTTGCAAAATCAATTGAATTCCAAACTTATTATTTCTGAACTTTACAGTAGGAGAAAATAGTATAAAAGATAATTTTTGTGCATTGGTTACCCCGTTAACAGCATAATGTTTCTTCTGATATGGAGATAAAACTCACTTTTGAGTAAACATCCCATATATGAAATATATACATGTAACATACTACTATTCTCCAGAATCTGTGAAGATACAGTATGAAGTATTCTACCTATCACAAACTAAGAGAGAGATTAATTCTTATTATTATGAAAAGAACACTGTAACCATCACCAGTGAGAAAAGGGTTAGAAATCTATATAATCAGCATCCTACCCTGGTCATAGAATTTTATTTAATTATTTCATTCTGTTATGTTTCAAGTTGGCCATTTGTCTTTAAAAAAAAAAAAAAGCTACTAAGGATCAATATATTACTTTTACTAGAATAACAACCAATGGATATCAGTGCCATATGTATGGTGGTATACTATTCACTGGCCAACACTACTCACTGAACCAATCCCTGCTGAAAGTAACACACTTGTCTTTAAAAAAAAAAAAAAGTAAAATTTAAATACATACATACTTCTCAAGAGATAACTTGCCTGTTTTGAATAGGGCCTAGGGGCTTCTCTTCGTTCTCTAGTTAATCTCCAAGGAGTTATAATTTCATAAGAAGAGAGATGTGAGGTCTGTTGAAAACCTACAGAAAAAGGAATCGTAAATATTATATAACAAGTGAACATGCAAAACTAAATAGTACCAAAACGTAATGGAAATCAAAAGCTGAATGTTCAAGTCACAGAAAAATCACGTGACATTCACATATATGTGTGTAATTATATATACATAATTTTACACAAAAACTAGCAATATACTTGATAAGTATGAAGGGGAAAAATATATTTCCTTAAAAACGATGTAAGTCTTCACAGTGTATACACAGCAGTCATTTTCAAACAATTTTTTGCTATAAACCTTATTAACCCTTTTTCTTAAAAGAAATCTGAAGGTATACACACAAGGAAAAAAAAAAAAAGAAGTGCTTTGGTGGGGAAGTGGAGGGAAGGCATCTGGAGCCTAGCACCATTCACTCATCTCCCATTTTTCACCCTGACCCAACATGAATGATATCCCCTGATATGGTATTGGAATACTTATGAAACAGACAAGGACAATTAGAGGGAAAAGTTAGTTTCAATGCCTGATCGGTTAACTCTAATAAATACACACTTAACAATGTAGCAGTTATCTCAAATTATATTACTGCCATCAATGTGTCCTAAAAACAAAAACTCACTTCTGATAAAATCTATTAACAGTGAAGAACCCAATCATGCAGACTTACTCCCAATTCCAATCCTGTTCAGTTTATTGCACCGTGGAATCATATCTAAGTGGAGCTTGGGTTCCAAAGTCATCACTAGAGCAAAAATTAAGTATAATCAAAACTGCCCAAGGAAATCCCTTAGGAAGACACCCCTTATTGGAGTCTGATACAAAGTCTCTCAATACACCCAACACACTATCTACTTCCAGCATCATTGCTCAGCGCATGTCAATTTTTTCAGTGAACTTGATGAAGTAGATGGTCACCACCAAAGGACTGTGGATGAAAATTCCATATCTCTATATGTCTGTATATATCTAAACCACATTCAGTATGAGGAGGCTTAAGGCTAGCATACACAGAAAGACTGAGGGAAGAACAGACATTTTTCATTCACTGGATCTATTCCATTGTGATAACTCCTTCAAACAAGTTTGGTACATTTACTTATGATATTTACATGTTTACTTATGACACTTTATAGTCTCATATATATGTGATATGATATTTCATAAATGCTATATTGCAGAGTTGATTAAAGTGAAAAGTAAGTCTCTCCCTTCGTCCCACTCCCTTTAGGTAACTACTTTAAAAAATAATTATTTTATTATAGAAAATTTTAAACATACATAACAGCAGAGTGAATAATGAACTCACATGTACCCATTACCCAACTTCAATATAATTTCGTATGTATCTCCTCCCTCAAACATACACTATTTTGATACAAATCCTAGACATCATATAATTTTGTTCCTGAATATTCTGAATGAATCTCTAAGAAATAAGGACTTTAAAAAAGAAATATGGGGCGCCTGGGTGGCTCAGTTGGTTAAGCGACTGCCTTCGGCTCAGGTCATGATCCTGGAGTCCCTGGATCGAGTCCCGCATCGGGCTCCCTGCTCGGCAGGGAGTCTGCTTCTCCCTCTGACCCTCCCCACTCTCATGCTCTCTCTCTCTCATTCTCTCTCTCTCAAATAAATAAATAAAATCTTTAAAAAAAAAAAAATAAATAAAAAAGAAATATGGTTATTACACATAAAAAAATTAACAATAATTTTTCAGGATCATCAAAATTTCCCTGATTGTTTCAGAATTTGTTTTTTTCCATTGATTTGTTGAATTAGGATCCAAACAGGTCCATACATTTATAAGGCTCTTTAACTTATGGAAGTCCTTTCTTCCCCCCACCCTCTTTTGGGCATTTATTTGTGAAAGAAATTCCACTTAATGAAATTACTTCATACATTGATCCACTGAGTGAAAAATGTGTCTGTTCTTCCCTCAGTCTTTCTGTTTGTGTATTCTAGTCTTAAGCCTTCTCATACTGAATGTGTTTAAATATATACAGACATACAGAGATATGGAGCATTGAGGTAAGGACTTGCAACTTATTTCCTGCACCCCTCAATGTCTGTATTGTTTGAATTTGTTTTTACAATGAGTAATTCGTAATCCCTGTATTACTTTTGAAATTATAAGGGGGAAAATAGTATTTGTTCAATAAAAAGGCATAATCTATTTAAAGTACTGATTATCTAGCATCTCCCAAAGCTCCTGCCTTTTCATCAGCCTTACTAACCTCACACCTACAAGGCTCCATTCTTTCTTACCTGGTCTCCCTACTCCCACTCTCCTCCTTTGGATCCAACCCGGGTGCTCATTCACTCATTAAGTTTTATGCCCCTCAGATTTCTCAAATACAGATTAAAATGAAGCATTTACAGCTAATTTTCTCCAAGATATCACTGTATATAAAAATGTCTATAATCTTGTCTAGTTTGGGACTTTAAAAGATACAACAGGAAAATAAATTGTATCCTATCCAATACAATACATATCATACTAACAGTTTTCAAACTTTTTACCCACCTTTAAACCCCTTATGTCTTTATAATATGGCATATAATGCTATCTAAAGATGGCTTCAAGTCATTACATAAAAACACCAGAAATGGACTCCAATACTCACAGTAAAGTGACCATGGGCTAATCCAAAGCATATTTACGACCTACTATAATAAAATATCATTCAGATATTTGGAGTTGTTAATTGGGAAACCATGTCAAAAGAAATCCATGGCCCATAGGTGCAGGCTTCACTAGATAGAAATATCCTTAATCCTATATTAACTGAGGTACAGGACTACTTCCTCACCCAGAATGAATCTTTCAATGACCTTTGTTGTTTTCAAATTCCTAAAAATACAAGTTTCAGTATTACCCTAATTTCACGCTGGATGATGATAATCTGTTCAACCACTAGGACAGGCACCTGAAAAGTGAGGTTATGGAACTAGACTCTTGGGCTCTCTGGGCAATAGAAATTGATAAGAAGCCAAACAGGAATTTTCTTTTTCTTTTTTTTTTTTTAAGATTTTATTTATTTATTTGACTGAGAGAGACAGCGAGAGAGGGAACACAAGCAGGGGGAGTGGGAGAGGGAGAAGCAGGCTCCCCAAGGAGCAGGGAGCCCGACGAGGGGCTTGATCCCAGGACCCTGGGATCATGACCTGAGCCGAAGGCAGACGCCCAACGACTGAGCCACCCAGGTGCCCCCAAACAGGAATTTTCAAGCAAGGCTTTTATCAGGGGCTTTGAGGGAGCAAAAGGCAGACTGCACAAAGCAAAGTGTCCTTGGGCTGGCTCCCTGAACAATGGCCAGGCAAAGTTTTTAGAGCAGCTGAGGTGGGAAAGGAGTGACAACTAAGCACGTAGGGGTGGGGAAATACAGGAAATTGGGCCCACAGACACAGTTGACAAATCATGCTTCATATACAGTATGTTTCATTTGCATGTTAAGTTTCCACCTCTGGGCATAATTTTTAGCATTATATTGAGGAGAAAAGTCGGCAAAAAGTCAGAGCTGGGGTCCATTTGGCTCTGACTGGTCTGGTCTGGTTTTTGTAGGAGCACACCTGGTGTAAATTGGGTCCTGAAGCTTGTTTCCAGCTTGTGGCTTCTGACTTCCTGTTCACATACAGCGACCTACAAGCTGACTAGAGAAATGGGTTATTGCCATTGGTGCTCTGCGGGGGCCCGATTTTTCTGCAAGTGGCTGTTCTGTCTCAGTGGTGCAAATAGTTGGCAGGAATAAAATTCTTTTAGCAGGTAATAGATTAGACACTCTGTGTGACAAAAAGTAAATCATTGTATACATTTATTTGCAACTTCCTGTGACTTGAGAATTATTTCACACTAAAAAGTTTTTTAAGTAAATCATTACAGGCAAGGATATATACGCTAACAGGTTCAGGGAACTGTTAACACTAGAAGCTAAACAATAAAGAAAATTCAAGTTTTTTCATTACAACTCAGAAGAAACATCACAAAGAAAAAGAAACATCTCAGAAAAGAGAACTACAATTGGGCAGGCAGATATTTAAAGAGCTTTCAATTTGAAACAGGTTAAATGACTTTATTTTTTTTTGTCAGGTCTGAAACTATGGATCTTTCTGTGAGACTGTTAACAAAGAGTAACAATCTAATATAGGAAAACAAGATACAACATTCTTTCTGTCCTTCTCATTTTAAAGCATAATTCTTGTTAGGAAAAAAACACCACCACAATTAATCATTTGTTTTTAATAAGACTTTCAAAATTATAGCACCCAAAAATAACTTCTGTATGTATAGCTGTTATTCCAATACTGACTTCTTGGTTTTAAAATCCAAGGATCTTTCTGAGTGCCATAAGGAGCTCCAAAACATCATAAGAAATGTACATATTTTTTCCCAAATTCCTTTTTTTATTTTTTAATCCCAAATAGTAGCAACTTTCTCACAAGAACCAAAATAACATGTTTCCCATGTTACTATAAAGGAAGTGCATGCACATTATTTGTATAAAGCTTCAGCCTCAGCACTGCTGACAGAAAATTCTTTGCTGTGGGGGGCTACCTTGTGCAATGTAGGATGTTTAGTAGCATTCATGGCCTCTACCCACTAGATGCCAGAAGAACCATCAGTGTGACGACTAAAAATATGCCCCAGACGCCTTCTAGGGGCAAAACTACCTCCAGCTGAAAACCACTATAAGGATATAGTTCACAACGAAAATAAAAATCTTAATACAATCAACTAGCAGAGGATACAAATTTGTTATTTTTGAATTTGACAGAATAAGCACACCGTCAAAAATCACATTACTAGGAAACATGGGCTGGAGATAAAAATAAGAGCTGAAACATGAAACTTAAAGAGTCTTCAACTTAGTGAAAGAAAGGGAAGGGTGTTAGTTGCACTTCTTTATTCCTCTAACTCCTTAGATCTTTTTATGAACTGTGTTTTGAAGGAAGTCTAAGTATATGTTTCATAATAGTAACTGTAGTAGAGGGAAACAAGTTAAAAGAATTCTACTTAATTGCAAAGCAAACAAATGTGAACAAAAGTCATGGGCTTTTCTCCTTTCCTTCCTGCCTATTATGTAAACAGCCACCTTTAAATACTTTCACTATATAAGATAAACCTGAGTTCCACATAGAGCATGAATAAAATAATTTTGTTGCCCGAATTATTTCAAAAGAGAAATTATTGTAATTAAATCTATAAAACCCTGTTCCTTTGGGCTACGTATTTCCATTCCATTCACAAGGTCAACCCCAAATAAGTATATATCATATATTAATAACTATATTCAAAAATATTTATAATCTCAATTGCTATGTCTTACCTTCTTACTTTTTTTGAGTGTTATAATTTTTTTTTTACATTTACCCATCTTCACATTTAAAAAGAAACAGAGCTTTTGCTGTTGTTTGTTTTTTAGTGCCCCTATGGGAAAACCACCAACCACTTCTAAGACTTAATGCCCTCGAGAACTTAAGTTCCTCTAGCAAGGAATTTCAGTTTCTTGAGACAAAGGACGATACCTTGTAAGGACAATATAATTTATGGATCATGTGTTTCCTGCTCTGATACAGTAAGTATTCAATGACTACGTGCTGAGTAAATGACTTATCTTTACGGCCATTCATAATAGACCTCCTAACTGTTAATCATCATGTACAACCTGAATTAAGCTTTATTTTCATCATTAATATCTTTTATGCCAATTCTCCAGAAATCCATGTGGTCCACACATTTGTCATTTTAACATCAATGCTCTATTTCATTGTATGGCTCTGCTATAGGCTGCTTAGCCACCCCTCTCGGATAGCTGGGATCCGAGCTTCTACTCACAAAGGTTTCTAATGTATCAGTGAAGCCAATGGAGCAGCTCTCCAGGGGTCTACCTGCATAAGGGTTCTCCGGAGCTACTAAAAAAGGAAGGGGGAAAAACCTCCTAAAATGAATTAAACCATGAAAAATCTCATTAAAAGAAAAATGTGTCGATGGGAAAAAGGCACTTCCCATATACTGTCCTACAGTATAACAAATGTCTGGCAGTGGCATCATGTTTACTTCTTATAAACTAAGATACTCGAATTCTTATGTTAAGATAAACATAAACAAATACAAAAACATACTGCATACTTAAAAACTGACCAAATTAAGCGAACTTCTCAGGTTTCCTAACTCATTCTTAAAAGGTCTGATTCAAGCAGTATCTCACACATGATCACTTCAGAAAAATGATTTGACTAAAATAACAATGTCACAAAATGAGAAATAAACTAGAATAATCTCTCAATATGCAAAAAAGATTGTACAATTCAAAGTGATACCAGGAGGACTAGATCTACTTTTGAGGCAGTCCTATAGCACTGACTCAAAGGATAGCATAACTCCAAGACTCTGAGATATACTACATACCAAAAGGAAAAAAATATCAGGAGGCTATCTATGTCATTATATCTGAGGTTGTGCATATTCCAAGAAAAAGTTCTCAGTTACTTAGAGGTTGCACCTTCGGAGAAATTCTATAATAAACCAGGATTTTTAACAAAAACAAATATAAAGTCAACTTTGGTGAGATAAAATTTAAAATGCTTTTTGAAAATTGTCTGGAACCCAGCAACTTGTTTTGTATATATTTCAATTATAAATGTTTTCTTTTTTACTTAAAAGTTGGAAAGCAGGGGCGCCTGGGTGGCTCAGTCGTTAAGCGTCTGCCTTCGGCTCAGGTCATGATCCCAGGGTCCTGGGATCGAGCCCCGCATCGGGCTCCCTGCTCGGCGGGACGCCTGCTTCTCCCTCTCCCACTCCCCCTGCTTGTGTTCCCTCTCTCACTGTGTCTCTCTCTGTCAAATAAATAAAATCTTAAAAAAAAAAAAAAAAAGAGCTGGAAAGCAAAACTACCTTTAAATTTAAAAGACTGCTTTCTCCTTTACAGCAAAAACACAAAGATATCAAATTCAAATAATTTGCTGGCACCCAGAACAAAATTAGAATGGACTTAAATTCTTACTATGTAGTTTGTTTTATAGTGATTCACCATGAGTAAGCTTTAAAACTCAATGTTTTTAGAATGCTAGTCTTTAAAAAAGAAAAAAAAATTCTAGGTCTGCATCATAATTACTACCTTAAAAAAGAAAATTGGAAAAGGTTTCATACCCAATTCCTTTGTTATTTTTTCACAGTGATATAAAGTTACCTTTGTCAGCCTCTGGTTTTTTTTGTTTTTTTTTTTTAAGTTTACTGTAAGTGTCAGCCCTTTGGAATTTATACTGCATTTCCTCATTGACAGAACGTTATAAATGGTAGTGAAGATCCTACCAAAACCTATTCAACTTCTAGTGTAACTAATGTGTGGGTGGTACTTACTGAGTCCTCAAATTCCTCCTCATTAACAGAAAATGTTTCACTGCATGTTTTAAACATCCTGTATTGCAAAAATTTAGTCAGCTGATTTTGGAGGAACATTCCCCTAGAGAAACATGAGTTGACTCACTGCTCACTATTATAAAAGCCTCTCAACTGGTCTCTCCCAGCCTCCAGTCTCTCCCTCCTGTATTGTCCTCCACTGCTTTGCCAGTTATCTTAATCGTAAATCTAGTTATGTCATACCGTATTTGAAAAACCTTGTTGCCCAAAGAACTTCCTACAGGGTAAAGTCCAAACCCCTTAGCATAGAAGGCTCTCCCCAACGGTATTTCTTCCTTGCATCCCTTTCATGTAGACCACCTGCAGACATTCTCTTCATTCCCTAACAAGTCATGTTCTTTTATCCCTCCACACTCTTGCAAAAACTCTTTTTTCTTAGAATGCACTCATATCCTTTGACTTGAACATTCCCTAATGTAGATGGGTTCAAGTAACACTTAATACTATAAACTTCCCCCAAGGTTTTATACACCTCCCAGAAAGACTTTGCACATTTGGTCACCCTATGCCCCTCCATAAGCATTAAGCATGGTGTTTTACAGGAATTCGATAAATGTTGACTAAATTTTGAAAGCATACCCACGCTTAAATGAAGGATTGGCCATAAATTGTTAAAGCCATGGTTAAAACCCATAAGGATATTCTAGGGCCGCGTGGGTGGCTCAGTCTGTTAAGCATCTGACTTCAGCGCAGGTCATCATCCCAGGGTCCTGGGATCCAGCCCTGACTGGGGCTCCCTGCTCTGCATGTAGTCTGCTTCTCCCTCTCTCTCTGCCCACACCCCTCGTGCTCTCTCATGCTCTCTCTCTCTCTCAAATAAATAAATACAATCTTAAAATTTTAAAAAAAATCCTAAGGATCTTCCATTCACCTGTATGCAAGTATCCAATAATACATACATTAACATTAAAAATATAGTCTTATTTATATTTGCAAACACAGAGAATCATGGATTACTAAAACTCCAAATGTAGGGGCGCCTGCGTGGCTCAGTCGTTAAGCGTCTGCCTTCGGCTCAAGTCATGATCCCAGCGTCCTGGGATCGAGCCCCGCATCGGGCTCCCTGCTCGGCGGGAAGCCCGCTTCTCCCTCTCCCTCTCCCCCTACTGTGCTCCCTCTCTCGCTGTGTCTCTCTCTCTGTCAAATAAATAAATAAATAAATAAAATCTTTAAAACTCCAAATGTATATTGTACTTCACCTTATAGATTGGTAAATGTTAACCGTCTATGAAAAGCACAGCAAAAACAGTGTTAACCAGAAAAGATATGGTGTCTTCCCATTCATTGAAGTTTCAGTATTTCGAGCTTCAGAATTCCGACTACGAGCCAAATTTACTTAATTGCAAAAAAAAAAAAAAAAAAAAAAGAGAGAGATACAAAAAAATGTAATTAGTTTCCTGAAGGTCAGCAGTCCTACATGGAAATCTTCCATCATCACCTCTGAGCAACTCTCAAGGCAACCTTTAATAAAAACCCTCATTCTCCATCATACTTCACGGCTAATAAAGAAAATAAGAGCCATGCAAACAATAATTTAATGCAAAAGCCAAAATAAACGAAGCTGTTTCCAGAAAGAAGCTATAGAGTGTTAGCAATTTGTTTCCACTACGTTTGGGCATCTCCAGGATAAAAACCTTACATATTCAAGGAAGTTTCACAATTCAAAAGCAATCTCACATAAACGATTTAATTCTTACCACAATCCCGTGATTTAAACAGAGCAGGGATTATTTTTACGGATTTACGGTATTACGAACCCTGTAAAAATGCAGATAAAAAGACCGTTTGGCTATAGAAACATAGCACTTCGCTTCCAAAAATAAGTACTCTTTTCTGTAACAACAAAATGGCCCAAGACAAATGAGCAACCCCCCTTTATTCCATCACTAAATTTAGTTCGGTGGACATACTAGAGACTCCGCTATTAAAATGAACGTCAAAATTTCAAATTATGATAACCTGGAGCAAAAGTTCCATCTCCCGGTCTCTTTCCAAGTGACATTAACTCCACAAGCAAAACCAAGCTCCATTTCTCAAAGCAGTTTAAACAAGAACACACCCTCGGCGCGCACTCAGACTCCAAGGCTTTCAGCCGACTCCCTGAGGTCTGAGTCGGTCCCAGAGAAGTCCCAAGAGAGTCTGGAGAACCCAGTTTTGAGCGAGATGGGGGTGGGGCGCACTGCAAAAGGCTCTGCCAAGCCGGAGACGGAGTCAAAGGGACCGGGCAGGAGGACACTGCCAAGAAGGATTTGGGGCGCCAGACCCCGAGCCTCGGGTCCGAGCACTCTCCACACACAGCTGGAGCGGCTCCGCCTCCCGACCCCAGTCCGGTCCCCAGCCAGGCCCCTCCGCTCCCAGGCACTATAGGGTAACTCGGAGCGTCCCAGCCCTAGGAAACAGAAATCTCAGAGGTCCCTGGGGGGCGAACACCCACCTGGCCGAGCCCCACCGAGAACTGGGCCCACCAAGCCAAACAACAGCAGCCACTGGAGCCGGAGGACCCCAAAGGGCGAGGCCGCGCCCGATCCCATCGCGGCAGATCCCGCAGGTTCCACTCAACACTCGGTCGCCTCCGCCTCCGCCTGCTCCATCATTTCCCAGCCCTGCCGGGGCCCCAGAGCTGGCCGGGATGCGCGCGCCCGAGACGAACACGCGCTCGGCACTGACGCAACTCGGCTCCTGTCCGAGCTCGCTCCCGACATCGCACTCCCTACGCTGACGTAGAGAAAAATCCAGTCGCCGGCGGGAGAAGGGGATTTCTGTCCCGGCCGCTAAAACCCTCACTAGCCTGCCCCGCCCCTTCACACTCGCTGCCCCGCCCGCTGCCAGTCACGCCCCGCCCTCTCTGCTCCCAGGCCCGCCTACTTTGGGCGTGGAAGGACCTGATTGGAGGAAACACTAAGAGTAAAAGGAGGTGGAGCGCGAGACCCAGAAGTAGAATTAAGGAACAGAAATGAAGGGCAGCCCCGCCCCCCTGCGCAGCCTTTTCTGATTGGCTTGCGGGCGTTAGGCGGAGCGTCGAGCTGCGCGCCCATTGGCTGCTTGGTGGCGAGGAGTGAGGCTCGGCGGAGAGGCCTGACCAGGCAGTGCTTGCTTGGGTTGGATGTGCCGGCCCGGCTTTGTGGTTGAGGTTGGGTCTCAGCCACTGGGCCCGGGAAGATGGTGCTAGGTGGTTGCCCGGTGAGTTACCTACTTCTGTGCGGCCAGGCGGCTTTGCTGCTGGGGAATCTACTTCTGCTGCACTGTGTCTCTCGGAGCCATTCGCACAACGCTACCGCCGAACCCGAGCTCACATCCGCTGGCGCCGCCCACCCAGAGGGCTCCGCCGGCGCTCCGAGCTGGGAATATGGCGACCCCCACTCTCCAGTCATCCTTTGCTCTTACCTGTAAGCTATCCAGTCGTCGAGGCGGAGTTGGAGATGGGGCCAGGGATATATGGGTGTTGGGATGGGGGGAAGGGAGGCTGCTTTTTTTTTTTTTTTCAGACCCTCTCCACCTGAGGACCTGATAGTCAACACGCGGGAGGTAAATTTCATGACAGGTTTCTCACTCCTCTCACCCATGCAGGGGAAAACTTTGTGTGTCGGTGGTAGATCCTTTGGGATCCCAAAAGAGGAGAACTAGGGCGGAGTGACATCATACAGTCTCCGGAAGAAGGGTACGAGGTTGTGCCTTCTCTATCGTGCTTCCTTTAACGAAGGAGAATCCATCGTAGGTGCTAGTTATGAGGCACAAATAGAGTAAATTACTTGTCCTTGCCTACAAGGCACTTTCTTTTAAAAAAGCAGTATCCTAACCGTTGCAGAACCAACGGTTCTGCATTTTTAACATCTCTTTTTAGTCAATGAGAAAAGGCGTTTGGGAAATGCAAAGAGAACTGGGAATCCTTTAGCTTCAATTTTGCTCTCATAGCTTTGTGGCTCTTTGCCTAGGAAAGGGAGAAAGCCATGGGAGAAGTAGAATCCATGTAGAAATAGAACCAGAAGCACTCCCCTTCCCAATAAAAGGATCATTTGGATGGCTATTTGACCTGCTGTTCTTCAGTCTAACTGATAGCATCTCTTGCCTTGGGGATCAGTCAGAATTAAACCCTAAGAAACTTGAAGAAATCTCTTGCCTGTTTTTATTATATACACGTAAACAGCCATTTGCAAAAACTATATGAGAATGATGGTCATGATCTTACTGGTAATTTACAGACCTGATGAATTTATAGAATGTGACGACCCAGTGGATCATGTTGGAAATGCAACTGCATCTCAGGAACTCGGTTATGGTTGTCTCAAGGTGGGTTTTTATTTTGTTTTATAAGCAAACTCTTCCATAGAGAAATAGTACTGACTAAATGCTGTTACAAAAAAGTATAAGGGGTATGAAGTTACCTATTTGTAGACTTCATTAGAATGACTTACTGGAAATTTCCAGCACGGCCAGCATCAGTGACTGAACAAGACATTTCGTTTCCTCAGGAAGAAGCAATGTCTGTCCCAAACTACCCAGGTGCACAGACCAACCTGTCTTTGGTTCTTTGGGCTGAGATTGACTGATTTAAAGCTATTATGTCACCTCCTCATTATTCTTCAAGTGTGCACTTTCCTAAAAGAACAAAAGGAAGGCTTATGCACTTTCTAAAACCACTATTGGATTGAGCTGTATCTTTGTTACACATGCATCTGGGGCAAAGCTCCTTTTGCCAATGATCTTTCTTTTCACAAGGCAAGCAGTTTCCACCATGTCCTTAGGAAATAGATGGGGTCTATCAGTATCTGCCTTTGTAGGAGGTTATAGTATTCAAGGAGAAGCCTTTGGTAACAATGGCCTCTTGGAATGGAAAAAAAAACATTCAGTTCCATTAATAACATCCTAGTTAGTCTTCCCAAAACCAGTGAAGTTCATGTACCTTCTCCTCATTCTGCATAATGCAATTCAAGATTCAATCAGGTGTAAGAGAGTTATGGGAAAACATGGTTTGTACTAAATCAGACACAGAGGAATAAACCTGAAAGTAGTAAGACCAAAAAGGCAACTCTTACTGCAGTCATGTGTAAAGAAGTATTTTCGGGGCACCTGGGTGGCTCAGTCATTAAGCGTCTGCTTTCAGCTTAGGTCATGATCCCAGGGTCCTGGGATCGAGCCCCGCATCGGGCTCCCTGCTCGGCGGGAAGCCTGCTTCTCCCTCTCCCCCTCCCCCTGCTTGTGTTCCCTCTCTCGCTGTGTCTCTCTCTCTGTCAAATAAAATCTTTATTAAAAAAAAAAGGAATATTTTCAGTACAATGAGATTTTGTTCTGTTGATAATTATCAAAGAAGCTTTTGAAGGTTTGAGTTAGCGTTGTATAGAGATCACTTACTTTTGCCCATTTTATTTTTTTTAAAAGATTTATTTATTCATTTGAGAGAGAGAGAGCAAGGGGGGTGAGGGGGGCAGAGGGAGAGAATTTCAAGCAAACTCCCTGCCGAGCGTGGAGCATGGATGCAGGGCTTGATCCCATGACCCCGAGACCACGACCTGAGCCGAAATCAAGAGACAGATGCTCAACCAAATGAGCCACCCAGGTGCCCCTACTTTTGCCCATTATAATTAAAAACTGAGTTGATCCTGTCAGGCCACTCAAACTGCCACTTTCCCCAGGAGTCCTAGACGACCAGTACTCAGGCACCTGAATCCCAGGGGAGGTATGATTTACAACTCCCTTTCCTTTGAGGAATGCACCAATGAAAATAATAGTGACGTACTTAATGGGTGCCAGTGGAGAATGTACAGTTGTGCTTTCTCTGCTAGAATTCAGTTACATAAATGGTAAGAAGTCCTGTTCTGAAATTTTTTTTTTTAAGATTTTATTTATTTATTTGACAGAGAAAGACACAGCGAGAGAGGGAACGCAAGCAGGGGGAGTGGGAGAGGGAGAAGCAGGCTTCCCGCCGAGCAGGGAGCCCGATGCGGGGCTCGATCCCAGCACCCTGGGATCAGGGCCTGAGCCGAAGGCAGACATTTAACGACTGAGCCACCCAGGCGCCCGTTCTGAAATTTTTTGCTGAAATTTAAACTTATACAGGAATGTACTATAGCTATATGATAATCACACATTCACAAACTAAGAAAAGTTATGAGTCAGATGATATTCTGAGGTCTTTTCCTAATTATATTCATTTGTATTATATATAAAACAGCCCTCTAATACACATTGACGTTTTAAATACCCATTCCCAAGTGCTCAATAATGTGCTCTTTCCTGTAAATATAGGATAATTAAAACATTGTGTTCATCTATTCTAAGTGGCATTTAATGAAACTGATTATAAATTTTTTCACTATATTAAAGAAGCTAGTCACAAAGAAGAAGAAAAAGTTTATTTAAAACAACATACAGTTAGGGTGGAACAATTTAAAATCACTTGAATCACTGAATTCCTTGCGCTTGAACACAGCTTTACCCCAACTTTGTTAGTATAATTATTGTCCTGAGTCACCTCTTATTAATGAATATAAAGATCTATTTTGTGTAACTTGCTTTGGTGAGTTTGGGTTGTTTTGTTTTGGTTGTTACACCACAGTTTGGTGGGCAGGCCTACAGTGATGTGGAACACACTTCTGTCCAGTGCCGGGCCCTCGATGGGATTGAGTGTGCCAGTCCTAGGACCTTCCTACGGGAGAATAAACCTTGTATAAAGTAAGTGTTACTTTGAATGGGGTAGTTGGTACTTGGATAGAGGTAGAGCTGTTTTCCTTGTCATCTCGTGATGTGACTTTTTCTTTTATCTTAAGTGTTAAAGGGGCAACATGATTACTACTGTGCATAATCCATGGATAGGGGCGATGTGGTTATAAACAGAAAGGACACTGCATTTAAGATCCTAGAGGCCATTAGTTCTAAATGTCTCTTTCATCAACTAGCTAAGTGCCTGTGGAAGCCCAGAGACTCTGTCCCTCACCTACAAAATAAAGGAGTTGGACCAGTTGATCTAGCTCCAAAATTCCTATGATAGACCTAAATCCTGTAAAAATAGCCTTAGTATTTGAGGAATAAAGGTTTTAGTTTATTTTTTTATTTTTTATTTTTTTTTAAGATTTTATTTATTTGACAGAGAGAGACATACCGAGAGAGGGAGCACAAGCGGGGGGGAGCGGCCGGAAGAGGGAGAAGCAGGCTCCCCACTGAGCAGGGAGCCCGATGCAGGACTCGATCCCAGCACCCTGGGATCAAGACCTGAGCGGAAGGCAGACACTTAACCGACTGAGCCACTCAGGCGTCCCAGAGGAATAAAGGTTTTGTTATGAAAAGTGTGGCTCTCTCTCCTGGAAAATAAGTTTATCTTAAAGAATTAGGGTCATTTCTGTAAATTTTGCTGGAAGGCACAGAATGTATTTATATCAGTTGCTAATGGAGAGTCTGTGGTGTTTAGTGACGATATTGGAGCAGTTGCAATGGAGTGTTAATCACAGTATGTAAGACCTAAGTCCTTATTGAAGAAACCTCATTTTTAGTTGCCACAAAACAACAGAAGGGTATATGGAGATCGGTGTTCATCTGAGGAAAGATGACGACATTTCCTTAGAGAACTGCATTCAGAAGTGCGGCCTCAGGAAAGGAGTCTGAGTCGGGGAGGGATGTGGGCTCAGACCCTACTCCTCCCAGGATGCCTACAGAGCATATGTGCTTGATTATTTCTTGTCCAATCAAACTCAGTATTTGTTCCTTTCTTTATGTCCTAGGTAGTACTCTTTTGAGAGCCCAGGCCAACTCGAGATTTTCTTTTTGGGGAGGATAAGAGGCCACAGAAGGACTACTGCACCATCTTTTCACTTATGTTAAATTCATTAGTCACTAAGTGTTTTAATTTTCATGGGGTAAACATCTTCCTTTTCATTCCTTCTGTTTAGATACACGGGACACTACTTCATAACCACTTTGCTCTATTCCTTCTTCCTGGGATGTTTCGGAGTGGACCGTTTCTGTCTGGGACACACTGGCACAGCAGTAGGAAAGCTGTTGACACTTGGAGGACTTGGGATTTGGTGGTTTGTTGACCTTATTTTGCTTATTACTGGAGGGCTGATGCCAAGTGATGGCAGCAATTGGTGCACTGTTTACTAAAAAGAGCTGTTGTCATGGCCCAGAGAGGCATGTCTTCCTACAGGCTCAAAACTCTTCCTTGATAGCAGACCTGATTATTACTTTCCCTCCCTGGAGGGAATCGGTTTGGTTAGGAAGGTTTCTTTGGACTCTGGGTTTTCAACCCAAATTTTACCTTGCAGACTAGAAATGACAAGCAGTGTTTGGGAATCAAGTGTGTACCTTTCCTCCATACAAAATATAAAGGCTAGTGACTAATAAGTTGCAGAGGGGTTTCCATACTGTATTTCTATACATTGCTGTATCTTCAATACTTTGGAGCAAGTGGACCCAACAAGATGAGCAAAGTGAATATTTTTAGCCTTGTGCCTTTTGTGACCCTGAATCTTCATGCAGAGGAGATCTGAAGCTGAACCAGTGAAAATCTTCAGCAGAAGTAAAATGGCCATGGATTTTAATACACACTGAAATTCTGACTTTCTGAATTTAAATTGTGGAATAAATTTTGCCAACCTGGAATGCTGTTTGGTATTTTCAATAAGTAGAGTGAGACTCAAAATTCTGTATGTTTTGCTAAAAGCTAGGCATTTGAAATGAACCACTCTACTAATAAACCCTATTGTTACATCATTATTATGCTCCAGAGGCAGTATATGCAGTACAATAATTTCTTCATTTCAATTATATTTTGAAAGCCCAACAATAATCAGGTCTGTCTGTGTTAAGCTATCCTCTTGGCTATCCTATCTAAAAATTAATTATTTACGAGTTCAGAGAGCCTATGTTGTAGGCTGGTAAAAAAGATCTCCTACAACTAACTATAAAACTATTCACAATTATGTTAGGTAAGTTGTAAAGCCTCGTACCTTTGGGGGGAGAAAAAACAAAATAGATTCTTACTTAAAGGACAGAATTACTGAGTATTGGGTGGAGTCAGGATGTGATTTATGGGGGCAAAAAGAACACATTCGTTCAAAATAAACATGGTACCAGAAGCTCTCGCTGTGGACTACCAGAGTCCATTGTCGGGAAAAAGAGACAGCCAAGCTTTTGCATTCCCAAATCACTGGGAATAAAAGGAAATGTTCTGAATTATAAGTTCGGAGAAACTTAGTTCCCATCCTTTGCAATTTAAGTTGAAAAGAACTTTTAAATATGAAGTAAAAGGAGGACTTTTCGGACAAGTCGAACTAAGAGCCCGATATTTGGGATAAATTCTAGAAACAATCAAGGTAGAACTACTCAAATGTTACTCTCCTAACAGTTGACTTAAAGAACCAAGAATCACAGTTAAGTTAATACTGGATATGCTCTATCATTATGAAGCAGCTTTTCTAAAAGTTTCAGCTTTATTATCCCTGATTATCACGATTACTGTTCTTGTATTATTAAATGGTGAACGTGTAAAAATTAAAACAGATTATTCTGTCTTGAAAATTCTGTACCACATTGAACTTAACCTTGTTTGTAACAGTAATAATTGGTAGATTCTTATTCATAGTGTCTGTACTATAAGTATATAGTATTTTTTAAATTGTTGGAGGTCGTAAAGAAACCGGACCCCCTCCCCAGGAAAAAATGCACATAAACAAAATTTTGCATAGAATTTAAGGAGATGCCATATTTAAAAAAAAAAAAAAATCCTAACTTGTAAGAAAAATCTGGAAAACAAATTAAAATCTTAGCGAAGAAAATAAGATACTACTCTAAGCCACAAATCCTGCCTCATCTTATACTTGTCAAAAAAAATCTCCTCAGGATATTCACAAACCCCATCAAAAGCTATTTTCTTTAAAAACACCAACACTTTGGCAGCTTTCAGACTCAAATCACTAATGTTGCCAGGAGGATGAGCGTGGGTAAGAAGGTCAAAGTCTGTAAGTTATTGAAGGATCTGTCCTATAAAAGAAGCCTTCTCCCAGTCAGAAAGCTTTTGGAGACCACTGCCACGGTGATCATGAGAATCTAGTATTTCTCTGTGACAATCTGCAGTTGTCAGTTTGAATTTGACTTACAAACCGTGCTCATCCTCCATATCTACAAACCCTGGCCAAATGTGGTACAGCCTCAAAAACTGATTGAGAAAGGCAGTGTTATGAAAAATTGGATTTCCTTTGCACTTTGGATTCAGGTTGTTTCTTCATATTTGGTAGGTTTATTCGTGTGTGTGTGTGTGTGTGTGTGTACACACGTTTGTGTTACATCCAGTTTGTGGCTATAGAGAAGTTTTAAAATCCACAAGTGTCCTTCTGTCGAGGTTAAATTAGAAACTGTGCTTGTTTTTCAGTTGTTTCCTGTGTTGAAATAAAATGCTATCAGCTTCCCAGACTTCCTGGCACCATGTCCTTCACTTGCTTTAGTAAGGCTTCTTAGCAATAGTAGAGTACCCCAATCTAATGGTCCCTAAGTGTGTGTGTGTGTGTGTGTGTGTGTGTGTGTATGTGTGTGTGTATCTGTATGTTTTAAAGCATTCATTTTTCTTAGGAAAGAGACCCTAAAATTTGCTAACTTTGGCACATCTTCAGTACAAACCAGGTAATATAGCTTTGGTTTTGTTAGATGATTTCTCTTTAAAGCTGGATACTTAATTGATTATTTCAGGTGTGACTGTCAGGATCAAAGTCTGACTTCCTCGACGAACCATGATGGAAAGGGAATCATTGTCCTTAACAGCTTCAATAACATCGGTTGTGGTGGTAACAGGTTGCCCATTTATGCTGACAATTACATCGTGGTCTCTCAACCCAGAGCTGGGAGAGGGGGGGAAAAGGGACCATGAAACTATAAGTTTTACTTGTCCCCATTTAAAATTTAATGTCGGTCTTTTATGGCACTATTTTGCTGTCATTTTTTTTAAAGCTTTTATTTATTTATTTATTTGAGAGAGAGAGAGCACAAGCAGGGGAGGGACAAAGGGAGAAGCAGACCCCCCACACTGAGCAGGGAGCCCGACATGGGACTCGATCCCAGGACCCGGGGATCATGACCTGAGCCGAAGGCTGACGCTTAACCAACTGAGCCACCCAGGAGCCCCTATTTTGCTGTCAATCAACATACAAACCAGGAAACCAGAAATAGCATCAATCCTTTCACGTATGCGGGCTCTTATAAGATATGCCAGGAAATCACCTGGGGACAACAATCCTATTTACCTTTATAAAATCAGTCTTCTAACAGAATCATGTAAAAAGTTTACTCCTCTCATATATTGGATTTGGTTTGGAATAGGCAATTTAGCTTTGGGTTGTTATCAATCTCTGACCTCTGTAAACCTCAAGCACATTCCTGGTCTTACCAGCAAAGATAAAGAAGAACACAAGCAATATATTTTTTCCCCATACAGTTGTACTCTGATCAGTTTGGTTTTGACAGCCCACTTACTTGCCCCATCTCCACCCACAGTCTGATAGCCCTACTTCCAGTAAGTCAAAAACCAGTCACGCTTTCAAGTCTAAATATTTAAGGCTCTGGTTTTAGGCTCCTTTTCCCCAAAGTTGTGATTATATTCTGTCTCCAATATATTTGCTTCACATAGAATATATATTCTAGAAACAAAAAACACCTCCAAATATGAAACACTCCAATAAATATATAGCCATGCTGATGACTTCTCTTAAAGTCAATAATGGGCTGGAAGAGGGACATCAAATTAAATGACTCCAGGAGACACCATTGTAAAGAAATGGGAAGCCAAAGGAAGGATGCAAGAGGATTACCAAGATATGTGGAATTAATTTTTTTAAAAAATAGAAATTTAAAGCAAGAGGATGTGAAGAGAAGTTTGAGGGCAAAGCTAAAAGCATGGAACACCTTTAGAACAAGGACATCTCAGGAGGATGACTGGGACTGTGCACAAAGAAGAAACTTAATCCGTTGTAGTTCTGTGAGTAGAAAAAGAGAAAGAAACCTGCCAGTTATTACTGAATGTAAACTATGCACCAAAATGAGGGAGTGAGGCTCAGCTAGGATAAATAACCTATCCCATGTCCCACAGCTTGGAAGGGACTAAAGTAGGATTTGATTCTGGGTCTTTCAATCGTGAAAACCCATCTTCCTGCTACTCGCTCTGCCTCTTAGAAACAAGAGAGCAGCTACAAAACAGGATAATCCACGAGCTAAGCCAGATTCCACATCCCTGCATTCTACTTATATGTACCTCTCAAGTTAATTACCTCTCTGTACCACAGCTGCTGTTTCTGTAAAATAATGCCTGTATCATAAGACTTTGGGGGCTCAAAAACGTATGTAAAATACTTAAAGTGATGCCTGACATACAGTAAGTGATTAATAAGTGCCAGCTGTTATTACTGTAATTATTATTATTATTAGATTTAAGTGTATAAAGCCAGAAATAATAGATTTCTGGTTTATCATCAGTGACTTTAAGCAAGCAGTAGTCCCACACTTTAATGTTCATCCAAATCACCTGGAGGTCTTGTTTAAAATGCAGATTCTGATTCAGTGGTGGGGCCTGTCATTCTGCATTTTTTTCTTTTTTTTTTTAAGATTTATTTATTTGAGAGAGAGCATGCGAGTTGGGGGAGGGGCTGAGGGAGAGAGAGAAAGAAGCAGACTCCGCACTGAGCGCGTACCCCGACTCAGGGCTGGATCTTACAACCCTGAGACCATGACCTGAGCCTAAATCCAGAGTCCAAGGCTCAACCAGCTGAGCCTCCCAGGCGCCCTTCATTCTGCATTTCTAAAAAATCCCCAGGTGATGCCAGTGCTGCTGGTCTACAGGCCATATTTTGAGTAGCAAGGACTAGGAGAACTGAAAGAAATAGCTTTGGCCTTGAACCAAAAGATAAAAATAAAGAGGTGGGTCACACCAGTCAGAATGGCTAAAATTAACAAGTCAGGAAATGACAGATGTTGGCGGAGAAAGGGGAACCCTCCTACACTGTTGGTGGGAATGCAAGCTGGTGCAGCCACTCTGGAAAACAGTATGGAGGTTCCTCAAAAAGTTGAAAATAGAGCTACCATATGATCCAGCAATTGCACTACTGGGTATTTACACCAAAGATACAAAAGTAGGAATCCGAAAGGGTACGTGCATCCCGATGTTTATAGCAGCAATGTCCACAATAGCCAAACTGTGGAAAGAGCCAAGATGTCCATCAACAGATGAATGGATAAAGAAGATGTGGTATATATATACAATGGAATATTATGCAGCCATCAAAAGGAATGAGATCTTGCCATTTGCAATGACGTGGATGGAACTGGAGGGTATTATGCTGAGCGAAATAAGTCAAACAGAGAAAGACATGTATCATATGACCTCACTGATACGAGGAATTCTTAATCTCAGGAAACAAACTGAGGGTTGCTGGAGTGGGGAGTGGGGTGGGATGGATGGGGTGACTGGGTGATGGACACTGGGGAGGGTATGTGCTCTGGTAAGTGCTGTGAACTGTGCAAGACTGTTGAATCTCAGATCTGTACCTTTGAAACAAATAATGCAATATATGTTAAGAAAGAAAAAAAGAAGAAGAAGAATGTAGCAGGAGGGGAAGAATGAAGGGGGGGAAATCGGAGGGGGAGAAGAACCATGAGAGACGATGGACTCTGAAAAACAAACTGAGGGTTCTAGAGGGGAGGGGGGTGGGAGGATGGGTTAGCCTGGTGATGGGTATTGGGGAGGGCACGTTCTGCATGGAGCACTGGGTGTTATGCACAAACAATGAATCATGGAACACTATATCTAAAACTAATGATGTAATGTATGGGGATTAACATAACAATAAAAAAAATTAAAAACAAAAAGAGGTGGGGGGAGGGCAGGAAGCAAGAAAGTCTAGAAAAGCCTATGACAAGCCAAATTTAGTAACATGAGACCTAACATTTAGCTATTAACAGTTAGTACCTTATGGTTTCTTCCCCCTACTAAAAGAGTTGCCATAATATAAAAATATAATTGAGCTTTGAGAAGCAAAAGTAGTGAGAGAGGTATACTGAAGAAGTATAAGAGAGGGACCCACCCCTCTTCCCTCAGTAGTTAGTATAAATGTTTAAAAACAAGAGTAAAATCAGCTGGAGCACTTCTTTGATGAGCTGTTCTAGCATTTGCTTTATTAACATTCACTCATTCAGTGCTGGCCTCTGGTATGATCTTCCAGAGTTCAAAGAAAAAAGTGTCCTAAAGTACCTAAAATATGTTCTTAAGCTTTTAGCCCTCTGAATTCTTCCTATTCTTAATAACTAAGGTATCGAAAGTACATTCGGGAATTCCTAGCAAAATTAATTTAAACTTATGCTATTAACTCATCATGAATTCTTGAGCTACAAAAAAACCATTCCCTTCCCAAAAATAGTCCTTCCAACACAAGGACACAAGTCCAAATCAGCACTGTCCAATAGAAATGTAAGGCAGGCCACATACATAATTTTAAATTTCCTGTAGCCACATTTTTAAAAACTTTCTTAATTTTTAGAAATCTTTTTAAAAATAGATGAAGCTCATTTTAATAATATACCTATTTAAGTCAATATGTGTATTATTTTAATATGTAATTTTTAAAATTATTAATGGGTATTTTAGACTGTTTCATATAAGTCTTTGAAATCCACTAGAAACAACCCACACCTATTGTGCTACTATACAACATCTTACACAATGCAGTGATTAAAGTTAAAGGCAGTCCTTCCAAAACAAAGGGTATGTTTCATGGAAAAATCTTTTATATTGAGTGCCTCTGTTTTTTTGTTTTTTTGTTTTTTTACTTAAATAAACTCAAATAAGATTCTGTTCCTCAGTCACACCAGCCACATCTCCGTGTTCAACAGCCATGCGTGGGTAGGGCCACCGTACTGAACGGTGCACATCTCGATCCGACACACCTTTACCATGGCATGCTAGCTGGGCCAAGGCCTGAACTCTTACCTTTCAGCTGCTGTTCCTTGAATCACCTCATACACAAAGACCCCAGAACTCACATCAGGGAAATCTGGATCTTGCCTTTTCATCTCTTGAAGAAGGCTAAGACAAGTCAGAAGAGTTTTCCCAGAAGGTTAAGAAACAATTCATCACCTGAGCCCTGGTCAAAGGCTCCAACTCAACAGGTACTCTTATGTGTTCTACTCAAGGCTCCGGGGGGCCAGTGAAGATTCCAGCAAGCCAGTCACAG